>NC_142143.1:35036212-35187727 GCF_024610735.1 Ursus americanus
TAAATAAAAGACTAGATATTTGTGGCAAAGTATAGTTGGTAATTTCAGGCTACGCACTGGTGTCTTTCATAGATTCTCTCAGAATCTCAAATTCACATTTTCTTTGCTAAATCAGTACATTACCCTGTAACAGTTGGTTAAAGTATAAAACCTTCTTTCTTTAATATAAATTCAGTGACACAATTCAGCACCATTTTTTTTCAATAGACTAACCTTCCTATTTTAAATGAGGTTTACCAAATGAATTCAGGTATACCAGTTTTTCACATCAGC
Organism: Ursus americanus; assembly: GCF_024610735.1. Taxonomy (NCBI): domain Eukaryota; kingdom Metazoa; phylum Chordata; class Mammalia; order Carnivora; family Ursidae; genus Ursus; species Ursus americanus. The sequence continues at coordinate 35,036,486 of NC_142143.1, forward strand.
TATAAATAATTGCCTCCCTCTAAAGGGCCTATTTCTGCAAATAAAAATGTCTTTTTGCCTGATTAAACTTCTTCATCATCTGAGAACTTTTCTTCTGCAAATTTGTAGTTGGAAAATTTGTCATTAGAAGCTTGCTTTGTCAAAACGAGCTCTTTTCAACGGCTTTGAGAGAACAGTCCTATAGTTAATTATTTGGAGGAGGAGGGGAACGTCCTATTCTAAAATAAGTACACTTGACAAAATATTTGGACCCAAGCATTCCACCTTCAGACTTAAGACATCTTTTACAATCCAAGGCAGCAGGCTCAGTATTTAAAATACCTTTAAAACCCCAAAGATAGGAAGGCTAAAGTAGCCAAGAGACAGTTTATAAAACAATGAGAAAGGTCCCCAGATGAACGTTTCAGCTACGAGCCCTACCTCAACAGCCACTTCTCCCAAATGGCTCTGTAATGACAAGTGTCTTCTCCAAGCTAAGAAAAGTGGTCAAGCCTACCAATGCAATCTTTATAGCCACCACCTAAGTCACCTCCCGTTGAAGACACAGTTTGCAGGGATATCACTTCAACAAGCACTGACATTGTAAGGAATTGAACTACTGACTTTCATTATTAATCCAAGAGATGCCACTAACAGAAAAGAGCAGGGCAGACCTGCCTTCATTGTGTAACAAATTGGAAATTAACAAAAACAGGATGGTTACTTTTCCCATAGTGTTTTCACTTATCTGCCTCTCTCATAGACTAGTTTTATCATCTAGGGTCTATAATAGAAATTCAATAATAATATGCTTTATAACAATGCCCTAAACATAGGCATCTAACCCAACTAAGAGATGAAAGCAAAAACAAACAGCAAGGCTATGGTCTGCACCCTTTCAGTCTGTTAATAGAATACTTACAAGCAATTCAAAAAAGAAAACAGAATTTCATAAGACACAGCTGTAAAAAATTTTACTAAAATTACTTATCTTTCTTTTTTTTTAAAAATCTTATTTTATAAACTTGTGAACTGCACTTAAAATTAATAACCAAAGAATTCCAAGAATGCAGGCTTATATGGGTTGCCATTCTTCCCACTGGATTTTTAAACAATGCTGAAACATGGCTGTTTGAAATACTTCAGTACCATCATTTAACACCGTTCAAAATGTCAAGAGCCGTATTGTGCCCCAGTGGCCACTCTTCGGCAAATAACACATCCTTTGAAGTTAAAATACTCCTAAATGATGCCAAGTGAGAATTTCTAGGAGAGTACCGTCAAAACTTTCTACTTCTAAAGAAATCAATAATCTGGAAACACAGTTAGGGAAAAAACACTTTATCAAAACTTGCGATTTTTTTCAGTTTCGAACGTCAGTAAATCTCTTCACCCCATGGCATTATTTTTTTATACATTGTTTCCTAATGAAATCACAATCATAAGCCTGTAGTGAACTTGTTGGGTTTTTTTTTTTCACATGATGTTTCCATGGAATAATGACACATTTATTATAATAAATGCCACAGAAATGAAGGGTAATCATCAAAGACAAAGGGATCTGACAGAAGCCTTTCACTTGGCCACCACACCTAGCACACAGCTGCTATTTGCAAGGGCACTGATGTATGTCTCACTTGACACATCATGTAATTTAGTCAACCTCCTTGTCTATGACTCCATGCTGTGCCACACTTCATACCCTGCCTCAGTCTGATATCACACAATGCCCCAGCAAAGAAATCAAGAAACCAAAGCTTACATCAAATTATCACAAGCCAAACAGCATCTCCTCTACCAAATACCAAGGTACTCTTAAAACATGCTGTAGCACTGGCCTCAAGCAACGTGGCATGCATATTAGTAATTTCATTTAATCCCACAATAAAATGGAATCTAAAGGTGAAGTTAGAATTTTTAGTTCTAATCTTGTTTCCATATTAATTTTTTAGACCTGAGCAAATGAAGATCTCTCTCTGTTCATCTCATCTTTAAAACAATCACTTCTAATTGTTCAAATTAACAGCACCTTAAGAAATGCCCTTAAAGAAAATAAATTACTCTAAAAATAGGAGAGCAACTTTTCATGTGGCATCTTGAAAACATATCATTTCAGTGTTCCCACCTTCAAAATTTTCCTGAGTGGATAGGCTTACTTAATTCTTCCCTATTTAGCTGTAACAGAAAAAAAAAAAAAAAGTCATAGTTGAACCCCAACCTGTAATCCCAAAAAGTTTCTAAAAGGCTGAAATGAACATTTATACCTTTGATTCTAGGAAACCCTGAGTACCAGAGAAACTGACAAATATGATTGAAAAGTTAAACTGTCAGAGGAGGAAAAGAGATCAATAGAAATCTGATAGTGCTGCATCTTGATGGAATTATCTGCCTAGAAAATACAGCCAAAAAAAAAAATCTCTAAGGCGAAAGCCTTCAATTCCTATGACCAGTCGAGGCAAATCTAGTTAACGCAAAGTGCTCAACCACTGTTCTCCTCTAAGGAAAACAACTCATCTGGACAAACAGGAAGGACACAATTGGGGAGCTTCCATGTGCATGAACACAGTGCCAGTGAGCACCAGACCAGTAACAAGGCCAGGTCAAACCACCTACCATGGACCCTCAGCACTGCTGTTCTGGGAAAGAAGCCAATGGAGTCCCAATATAAGTTTTAAAATTATGAATATCAATCAAAATAAACATGACTAAATGCAAGTGAAATTCTGCTAAAGGACAATCTATCAGCATTTTGACAAGTCTATCATCAGACTCCCAGATTCAAATACTTTACAACACCAGCTACAGTACAGGTCAGACAATGACAGAAAGGTAGGGATGCTCTGTTGACAAGGGTGAACAGCTGCCATTTGTATTAATCACCATGCATACAAGACGCTTACGTTTAGGAGTATTCGTAATTAGTGAATCACTGAATGGAGTCATTTATTCCTCAAAAGTACATACAAATCAAATCTTCAAGGAAGCCATCTAGTATCGTGCACACTTACACCTGTAATTGTTCAAGATATGCCTTTTTCATCCCACGAAAAATAGAAAGCACGCAGTTCCTGGTGATATGCCTCTCCCCTTCTTTTTCAACCAGGCTCTAAAGGAGGGCAGCTATTCATAGAGGAGGGGTCTTTACATTCAACAACCCATTTGTCCTTTCCATCAAGGCTGCCATGCAGGTGGCTTCAGTGAAGCCATTAAAGTAGGTACCCAAAGCTGATGTAATATTTAGCTTACAAAAGAAAACCAAAAAATTTAAAAGGTAAATGTTACTGTGTTAAAAGCATATTAAGTGGGAACAATAGTGTGAGAGGTTTATCATTTTTCAGAATGACAAGCGTAAACTTTGTCCTTTCCTAATATCATGAAGGTGCCTGTTCCGGAGGAAATGTACTACCCTTTGCCTATGCTAAACAGCTGTAACGTCATGGGCATTTTAAATAAGTGCTTTTAGCTCACAGAACGGCAACAGAGGGATTCAGAAGACAAACTGTGCTCCTAACACACGTTGTTATAATCCAAAAGGTTCTAGCTAGTTCAGAATTAAGGCATCGGGGAATTCAGTGTTCCCACAGGGGCACATTTGCACTAAAAAACTAAATGCAGATGACAAGACAATGTAAACTAATAATATAACCCCCCAAAATCATACATATATAATATTATTATAATATATGCACTATACACACACACACACACACACACACGAAGACAACTAAGCGATAGATGGCTGGCAAGCCGTCATTTTCCCCATGGCATTTACACATGTCCATTCAGTGCTTGTATTCGGGTCATTTGCTAGGATAAACCCCATGTGACAGGCTCACTGAAAGTAAGGCAAAGTAGTCCATACTGGCTTCACCTAATTTTAATTTACTATCAAGAGATATACTTGTTCGAGCAGCAAAGTGAACCTGTTCTGCATAGATTTGACTAAACTTAGCTAGAAAGTAAAATATCATATTAAAATATTTCATAGACTATAAACTGTAACCACTTGCATATTTTTCAGTGTATCATAAACCTGGAAGGAAATCAGTAAACTAGCACCCTTGTACACACTAACTTCTTGCAATAAAGACCTGAGGAGACAACCTTTGATACAAAGCAAAGTTCTTCTTTATATACCTTGATCTTAGAGTAATTCTTCCTAAACATGATTTTACTAAATACCAAGAATGACATCAATGGTTGAACATACTAGAATTTTAAGATAACAATCCCAGATCGGTCCACTGCAAGTCTGTTAGATTTTTTCAGAGGTAAATTAACAGAGTGACTGATCATTTCATAAAGGATTCTTATCATAACAGGTCAAAACCCAAATGGACAGTAACTTTAAAAGGCCAAGTAGAAGGAACAGCTGAATAAAATTTAGGAAAAAATGGTTTAAAAAAAAAGGTATCATGCCTTAAATCCTTCATTCCTTCATTTTAAATGCTGTTAATCAAAATCTTTACGGCTTTAAATTAACTCATATCTCTATAAAAATAGATTTATATTTATATCCAAATGAGTAACTAAATTAGGAATGCGATAGTAAGAATTTGGGGTAGTTTTGGTTCAAATATAGAAATTTCGGCTGTGGAGTTCTTCCTCCAAATTTCACACAATCGTTGCACAATGAGATAGTTAAGTAACCCAAAGGTCATGCTAACGATCAAGGTTGGGTTGAACAAATGCAAAATGGGCAATAAGGAAAACAATTTTCAAAGTGGCCACAAACCCACTTCCCACTTCCAAAAACTCAAATTACCTTTTTTTAAGTAATGCATGATCTTATTCACCCAAGAATAAAAATATGTATTAGGTGTATCATCTTCTTATTTACTTGTTATATATCGTAAAGGGCTTGCCACCAATTAGGTGATATGTGCAAAATGAAATCAGACTACAAAACAATGGATACGGCGTCCTGCTGCTCTGAAGTAAATGGACTCCTCCTCTAGTGTCATCTCTATGCAAAACTTCGAGTAGTATTTTTAAAGCGGATATAGTGCAAATGATGCAATGTGATCCTCAATAAATATATAAGAGAGCAGAGAACCTGGGATCAGCAAGTTTTTTTTTCCACTGACCTAAACACCAAATTTCTCCAGAAAATGAGAGGGTCCTTCAAAAAGTCACATTCATCATGACTTAAAATTTGGCAAAGACCGTATATTTATCATTCCAATTGTACTCTAACCACAATTTAAGATTCAATACAATCATGCCTAGACTGAAGGCAAGGGGATGAAGGGGGGCATGAAGCTGAAACTTTATATGTTTTTTCATCAGAGATGATGAATTCTACTCTTCTGTTTGTTTCGTCACATCCTAGCCATATTCTTAAGTTTAGCATAAAACACTTGCAAAATATTAAGTTTTACCACAGGGAAATCGATTTTGCTATGAAAAAGTTTCAGATTACCACTTAATCTCAACCAAGCTACATCAAACAGTGAAAGAAATTATAGATATAGTTTACAAAGTAAACTTGATCACTATATTTAAAAGAAATGATAACGTTGAGAAGTACCACAGCATTAATGTTTAAGCTGAAGCAATATAAAGCCCTCCTACAGCAAATGCCAGATTCTTCAGCTAAAATGCAGAGTCTTGATTTAGTTAAGCAAGTCAAGCGTAAGAGCCATCTCCCTCCTTGTGAGCTGCTCCCAGCACTGGCCTCTCTCCTTCTAGAACTCTATTTCACAAAGCTCCTGGGCAGGGGGACTGGAATCCACAGACACAGTTTACACGTTTTAAACTTGAGTCTTTGTCGTCTGAAACGGGGCAGTGGAAGTAAACACGTTATCATCATCCTCCAGTTTCCACTTGACTCCCCAGCTCTCTTCCCGCTCCACATACCAGTGAGTTAGAGGAGGTAGATAAAAAGTATATCCGAAAAGCCACAATTCACAGAGCACCTTGGCACTGAATCACCTGTGCATGCTATGCAGACATCCAGTAAGTTCCACGCTTCTATTAATAGGTATTTCAGAATTTCTAGGATACATAAAAACCAAGCTTGATTCTGCTAAGACTTCAGACTCTAATGAGTATAGGACTACATGTGCAGTTCTGCTACTAAGAAAGTGAGACTAACACACACTTCCAATTTGTAGCAAAGTGCAATTTATATTTACAGGCTCTCAACATCATCATGGTCATATAATGTCCAGATATCATATATTGAGCAAGCTACCAATTAGATACGGACAACTCATCACCTGAGGTTCATCTACACAGCTAAATAAGGAGTCAGGAATTTCGACACTGCAACCCAACCTGTAACATGCCCACCATCAAAGCACAACTAATTTATCGTCTCACACTATTCTCCCCAAGTTACAACGTCCTAACACGACTGACTGATGATTAAAGAACACATAATAAGCATTAAATCTATAGAAAAATGTACATGCAAATTTAGTTTAGTTCATGCCTTCGTCTTTTACAGCATACTTTCTTCTGATATGTACTTTTAGAACTGACCAGCAATAAAGGATAGCATACACCGGGAATGCTTGCTTTATCCCAGTGTTCAACCATACTATACTACAGGAAGTTACTTTTTTTCCCAAGCTCTTTATTCTCAGTTTAAATGATTACTTTTCAAACTGTCCCCAACAGAACCAAGAACTGCCCAGAGTCCTTGAGTTCCTTTTAGTGAAAAGTCACCCATCGTTGGAAGAGCTTTTTCTTCCCATCCCCTAGAAATAGCAGGTGCACAGTAACACAAAAGTGGAAGGAACAGAGCAGCTCACCTCACTCTTACGCAAAGACCATTTATTTCTCAGAGCATGTATCATAACTGCTAAATCTATACACTGTTTAAAAGTTGAGGAAAAGTTTATGTCTAACAGTGGCTCCCTTATCAACCAGTTTCTGACAGACACTACATAAGATACATGAAGAACAGTTTGCTTTATTTCATTGCACCTATTACCAGGGGATTTCATAACAGACATGTGGGTGTAAACCAAGAGTCACGGATTTCAAGCATATATCCACGAACATGCTTTTAGCCGGAGAGTGGGCACACCAGAGAATACAGAAAATGGCTAATTATCACCCAGAGAAGATTCTGCCTTCACCTCCCCTCACTATCAACCACTTTGCTCAAGTTCACTCTCTGCCTTGCCCTGACCCTGGGGATCCATTCACTTTCCATAGCCCAGAGAGGCTGTTGAAAAGCTGTCAAAGTAAATCTGTGCTCACTTTTTGGATGGTTTAATTTCAATGGAGCATGAAACACCCCAGGACGGTTAATAAGTTTAGCCAGGCGTGCTGTTCTCCCTAATATATTTTAATTATGCATCTGTTTTAATTGTAATCAGATTAAGTCACCGGAAAGGCACAAATTGGAATTTCCCCTAATGGCTATTGGAGCTTTTCATCAGTTTCTAAACACTAACAACATTTAAAAAATACGTAGAGACACGAGCACAACTGTGACATTTTCCAGAAATCGATGCAGTTTCTTTGACAACACAGTTTAGGTCTCATTAGCCACCCAAACTAGCCCAAATGCAGAAGACAACTTCAGTCTCTAGGGGCGTCTTCTTCCCCAATTAGCACAAAAGAATCGCTAACGTCTAATGTAAAACTCCCAAACAGAAATGAAAGCCCAGGCTTTTATAAAGTGCTACTCCATCGATTGGTGAGCGAGGCGGGGGGGGGGGGGGACCGGAGAGCCCATCAGCATCATTATCTTGGCTCAAAGTAAAGTACCGTACACGTCAAAAGGGAAAGTTGAAGGAGAGTACGAGTCTCTCCTTACAGTATTTTGGAAACTGTCAAAGGTGTGTTTTTTCCTCGGGAAATAAAAGTGTCCCATCAATAAAAGGAAACGCTACAGGGAAGATCTATTAAGAGGCGGGGAGCGGCTTCCTTCCAGCCCAGACGTAAAATCGCTCAATGTCCACCAACAAACACTTAAGACTTTTTTTTTTTCATTTAATACGTTCATTAACAGTTCCCCCAAATTGCTGCGATTTCCGATAAGAAACTTAAGCGTTCGCCAAGAGCCAATAAGCAAGAGAAAGAACCTGCTGCAAACTAGGAACCCAAACTCCTTCAGACCGCCCAGCGCGCTCGCTTCCCCAGTATTTGCTCTGGGTGTTGTTTACGCGTCTCCTAAACCTTCAGGTGCTGGACCAGTTCCACCAAGACGCACTTCAGCCTTAAAGCGGGAAGCTTCTGAGCCGCCGCGGAGTCCCCATGCAGCCCTCCGACCCCTTACCTGTCATCGTAGCAGAAATCCGCACTCAAGGTGTTGAGATACAAGGCGAGCCCCAGAGCGCTGCTCACCAACTCTGCAATCATCTCTCCACCGCCTTCCCTCCGGCTCGGCTCCCAGCGCGAGGGCAGCAGCGGCAACAAAAAACAGAAGCATCAATCCCCACCTTCCGCCGCCTTCTCCTCCCAGCTTCACTTTTTCCTAGCTCCCCACCCTCTTGTCCCTCCCTTCCTCCCTCGGGTCCTTGCAATCCACCGCTCTCCTCCTCCTCGCGCCCGTCTCCGCAGCCGCTGCGTCCTCTCCGGATGCGGGCTCACACCACGCTCCCCATGCCCAGCGCCCGCGAGCGGCTGGCGGCTTTCGCGCTCCGCGCCCCCCGGCGGATGCACAGGGCTGGTCCTTCGCACGGCTCGCGGCCCCCACCCTAACCCATGGCAGTTCGGGGCGCCCTAGGTGAGGAGTGGGACTCGGAGGAGGTGGAAGAATGCGGGATGGGGGCAGAGGGACTGGACCCAGCAGGGTTCTGGGACCAGCTGGAGGAAGAGAGAGAAAGAGGGGCGGGTGGGAGGGACAAGGCGAACCGCCTCCCCTCGCCGCCTCCCGGGCGCACGGCTCCGGTGCTGCTCGGGCTGACTCCGGCCGCCACAGCGGCTGCCGCTCATTCGCTCTTTATTAGCTCTCTCCCCGCCCCAGCCCCGTTCTCCAGTGAAGTGAGGAGCGGTGGCTGGAGACTCCAGAAGCTCCCGCGTGGGGTTCTCGGCGCGGCCCCCCGCGCCTGCGTGGCCAACCCTCCATCCCGGCTTTGCCCGGCCCCTTTCTCCACCCAGATCCTCCCCTAAGGCTCCTCCCATCCTACCCCCTTGGCTGGGGGCTCCTCCCACCTCCCCCTCGGCCCGAGGCTCCTCCTACCCACCTCCAGCCCTCCTCTTGTTTCTTTCACCTTCGATTTCACTCTGGAAAGCCCTCGGGACCCAAAGGCGACTGCTGGAAAACAGCCCAAAGGCGTTGCTGGAGTGCGCCCTGGGAGGGGGAGCTGCAGGAGAATCGACACCAAGGAGTTCACGGTCGCTCGCGCCGCCGCTGCCTGGCTGCGCCTGGCACCGACTGGATATCAGCCCCAGCGCTGTGTGTGCCAAGCGCTGCCAGGCTAAGTCCGGTCAGCTGGAGGGACTTCTGGGGACCGGGAGAGGAAGAACATGTTTGGCGAGGGCTACAGCCTCGGTTGCCACAAACATTTACGCGACCTCTCACACACGCTCACGGTGCGGGAGCCAGAAAGGGAGCGGGTATTGGAGAGCTTGAGGGGCATCTTAGGAGGGAGAGATTTCAGCTCCGAGCTTACCGTTGTCCCAAATGTCAATAGGAAGATGTATGAGGGGAAAATGTTCCCGCGGTCAGGTTAAAAAGAAAGGACCCCAAAAGAGGAAAGAAACACATACACACACGCAGCAGCTGCGGGGGCCTTTCGAGGTTTCAGGGGGACTCCCAGGCTGACTCTGGCAACAGAGAAGAGACGCCTCTGCAGCCCAGTGCCGCGCTATCCTCAAAACCGAAGAAGGCGGGAAGCTAATGCCCTTTCCTTTCCGCCCGGATGCAGGACTGGATGGAAGGCGTTCAACCTGATAAATTATGGTGTGGAAGAATGGCCTGTGTAGACGAGCTCTGGGTACTAAAGTTGCGAGACCAAAGAGGACCATGGGCTGCCTGCCACACCTCCTCCTGGCTTGGCCCCCTTCTGGCTGGGTGCTGGGCTTGGTCGGACCACAATGAGCACTACTGCAGCGCCCCCTGCTGCATGGCAACCACAATGCTTGGAAAACAGACCCGTAGAGGGCTGACTGACCCCGCCCCCCTCCCCTCTGCCCTTGAAGGGAAGCACCTAACTAGGGAGCTTTCCAGGGCTCTGGCAAGAAATCGAATCCCCTGGATGTCTGGCAGTGGCCTGAAAAGTAAATACTGTGGTTTGGGTGTCAGCGAAACACAGCTCCGTCTTTTCCTGATTTCACAAAAAAATCTGTGTAGACACAGATGAAATGATGAATATTTATTATACCTATCATGCCATGCATGACGGACCCATTGTTGTTCCCTGAGACAAACATACGGAAGCGTACATAAAAGAGAGTTGTGTCTTTAAAGGCGGAGACTGATCTTTTACCTTTTTTTTTTAACTCCATGACCTCTGCTTACTGTTGAAAAGTTTAAAAAATCCTGTTAGTTGACCCATCGAGTTCCTCTGTATCTGTATCCCTCCACTGCATTTACGTGTTAATACAGGATCCTAGGCCACTGGATGAAGAGCACCCAGGAGTCTGAGTCCCCACTGTGCTATTATTTCCTGAGAAACCTTTGGCCAGTCGTTTAAACTCGTGTGCCCCTTTTTTTCTTACCTTTATGAAGCAGTGATGAAAATAATACCTATCTATGGGTACTATTACTATGAATATTAAAGTGATTAAGGTGTGAAACCTTAGTTTCCTAATCCAAACAACCTTCACTTCCTGCATGGACTATTGCAGTACCTTTCTCAGCGGCCTTATTTCTACTCCTGCAATTCCCCGCTCCCCACAGTCTTAACTTCAGGCATTAGAAGATTCTTTTGAAAACCTACAGTCTCTCTACTTTAAAATGTTCAATGATTTCCTGATGCACATCAAATAAAACTCTGATTCTTACCATGTCCAGCCAGGCCCTCATTTGGCCCGATCCCTTCTCTGCCCTGACATTCCATCAAGCAACACAGACATCCTTCCCCTCTGATACTTACCACTTTCTCCTCTTTCCTCATGGGATGCCTTCCCAGACCTTCTCTAGCTCCTTCCCAGCATTCTGATCTTAGTTCAAACGCTCTCACCCGAGAGGCTTTCCCAGCGCACACTATAAAGTAACCCTACTCTCAGCAATCTTTGTCTTGTCATCCTGATGATTTTCTTCCTAGCATGTATTATATCTGGAATCCCCACTAGAGTGGCAGCTCCAAGAGGGCAGGAACCTTATCAACCTGGTTTTCCACGTAACACCCAGAGCCTGTAACATCTGGACAGGTAGAAGAAACTAAAACAAAACAACACAAAATGTTGACAAGAAATGAACAAATAAATGTGCTTAGCAGAAACTCGATAGCAGCTGAAAATCTACAAATTTTCATCATGGAGAATAAGCTAAGCTGATGTGTTGTCCACATCAAATGGCGAAGAATTAACACAGGAGAGGGGGAGGAAGTAGGTTAAAAATTCTGAAGGATGCATCAGCTCTGCAGGAAAACCCGTGGTAAGTCACACACAGACAGCTCTCTTCAATAATTAAGAGGACTCAGTGGCATGAAAGTAGTAGAGAGGTTTGGGTTCAGCGTGCTAAAAGCTTGTAAGCATTTCCAGAGCTGTCTTCACTTCAAGGCTCCAATAGTTTTAAATAAATATTTTCTACACTCCACCTCCACCTCCTCCTTTTCTCCTCTCCCTACCCCCAACTCCTGGGGACTGGGAGCTTGGGAGATGGTGAGAAATGTACATTTTGCTCCACTGATGAATGAAAGGCTGAAAAACCAGCTGTGTTGCTTTTAACCAATTTTCCCATTTTAATTTAATGTGGGTCTCAATATTCTTCCAACGCATTAAGCCTTGGTTGCTTTTAGACTACTCTCCAAGGACTGAGAAGCAACCAATATCTGTGTTTTCCACCTTCTTGGACACCAATGGGGGAGAGCGGAATCGGTTAAAAGATGTCCTCACTATCCTTGGAGATCACTTCAAATCTGGGGACATTGCTTTTTGGCTTATTAAGGTATACTCACCCATTGTGAGATCACTACCTCAGTTCTGAATGTAAGTGTGTGTGTGGGTGTGGGTGTGTGTGTGTATACATTTTCTATTTAAAGCTACTGTTGCTCTCCACAGATGAAGGATATTAGACTGGTTGGCTTGACTTTCCTACCTTAGACACAAGACTGGCCAAAAAAGTGCTAAGCCCTTATTTTCCCAAAGTAGGTTCCACACATCTGCTACCTCACCACTTCCTCAATGAATTCTTTTTTATAGTCACCCCGACCTACCCTGCATTTGTTCTGCATTCCCAGGCCTTTGTTGTATAATTCATACCTTTGCAGTGCCAGGTCCGCAGGGTAAAGATTTCCTTATTTGCCTAAGACATTTTTAGTTTATTGTGCAATACCATCTTCCCTTTGGGTGTTGCATAAATATTAACTAAAAATCCACATCTGGTCTTAGTCTTCATTTCTATTTGTCCTAATATAACTTCTCTTTGAACAATTCATTTGGAAAGTGTGCCAAGGGTGAAATGTGGCACATAAATTCTCCTGCTGCACCGAATGCCTTTTAAAGTGCCCACAGATTTGGTTATTTATGAACAGGAGATTTGCACCTCTTCCTTGCTCTCTCAATTCTAAAATTGTACCAGGCCAAAGTAATTACAATCTCCCATATGTTTTGTGAAAAAGGTATCCAAGAATCTCCTGCTAAAATCTTAACAGATTGACTAGGAAGCAGAAAAACACTAGCCCAGCAGGTGAAACTGCTTGTTTAGGGAGGTCAGAACAGAGCTCTCTGCTGGGGGACTCATAAGCCCTGGGCTTTACTCAGGAAATAACCCTGCAGGAGAAAAACAGCAGAGCGTGGATGAAATGTGGGTCAGGGAGCTGAAAGAGGACCGCGCGCTGCCTGCTTAACTAATGACAGTAAATGCATTGGCTGCACATGTTACATTTAGATGTTCCCAGCATACCATGAAATGCTGCCCTGCAGACACTGCAGTATGTAACATCGCTTTGTCCCCAAACTTGTGATCCATTAGGAATATAATTAGGACAATACAGCCACAGAAACAGATCCTGTCACCTCTGTCACAAACCCGGGGCTGTTAAGAACCAGCTGCTACTAAAATAATGATCACTTGAAAAATCTCACAGTCTCCCAGCTTGCAGTTCAGAGGATGTGGGGGTAGGGGAGGGGGGGAGGAGGAGGAGGAGGAGGAGGAGGAGGAGTGTAGAAATAACATGTTAATAACCAGATATGGGTAATTGCAGAGATGTTCAGGCTAATGATAGAATTCAGAAACTCAATCAAGAAAAGCAAGGACTGCCTCCATCATAGAATCTCTGAATGCATTCACATGCACTGGTATAAACAGTGATCAAAAATATTCTAACAGCTTGAAAAATTGCACAGACTCTTGGGTAACAGAGTTTTGATAAGGCTCAGACTCTATAAAACAAAAGATAAGTCAAAGAGGAGAGAGATTAGTTTTGATGTGGACGTTGGGTAAACCAGTTACTTGGGAATGTTGCCCTGGTACTCAGCCCAACATGGACCCTTTAAACCAGCCTTGCCCGCTAGAGCTTTCTGCAAAGGTGGCTTATATCTGTACCGTGCAGTGTAGTAGCCATCAGCTCCAGGTGGCTACTAAGCACTTAAAACATGGCCAGTGTAACTGAGGAACTGAATTTTAACTTTAAATTTTAAATTAATTAAAATTTACATGGGGACATTGGCTAGTGGCTACTTACAAGAGAATACTTATCAAACCCACTGTCTATTCTTCCCACTGGTAACAGTTTTAGTTCTGAACCTCTTGTGCTGGACTGCTCCACACCCACACGTGGCTTGCCCTATTTATAAAACAGCCACCAGCCATCGAACTCTTTTTTAGGCATTAGGCATTTCACTGAGCACATTATGTTTAAGATCTCATTGAATCCTCGCAACTGCCCTGGGAGATAGGTACCGTTACTATCCCTGTCTTACAGGTAAGGATGGAGAGGTGTGGAGAAGCTCGGTAAATTGTTCATAGTCTTAAGCCTCTAGTGGTGGACGTACATCTTTTAACTCCAAAAGTCTATGCTTTAACCACCATTTAGTCCAATGTTGTTCCTTCTCCCCTTCAAAACACCACACGCCCATCAGGATCTACTGCAGGAGAAGGAACTCCTGGCTATTGCCAGGATGCTTTGACTAAATTCATCTACCCTCCCTCAGATGAGTAGGAATAATATACTCAAGATCTTCCCTTGTCAACCACTTTTACCCGATTTTTCCCCCAAATCTGGTATCAAAACCTGCAAAGACTACACAGACTGTATAGTAGAAACCCTTCCCTATAAAATACACACTCCAGATATGTTTTTAAAAATAGATCTATTCAGGGGCACCTGAGTGGCTCAGGGGCTTGAGCTTCTGCCTCTTAGTTTTGGCCAGGGTTGCGGTCTTGGTCTAGGGTTCCTGGGATCAAGCCCCACGTTGGGCTCTGTGGTGCTCAGTGGGGAGCCTGCTTCTTTCCCTCTCCCTCCGCCCCTCCCTGCGCTCTCTCTCCCAAATAAAGAATCGTTTTTTAAAAAGATGTATTCAAATCATGTATAGACATGTTTTCTAACATAATCCACATCGTGTATTACAAAACTAGCTGAGATAAGTAACATAAACCAAACTCCAGCAAAGTAATGAAGGTATTAGTGCAAATCACAATTTGGAAAACCAAATAAAGCATTTATAATTGACTTAATATTATTATGTTAAAAACCCCACTACAAATGTGCACCTCATAAAGCATTTTTAATCCATTTATTATTGCTATCAAATGACTAGAAAGTCTATTTGGAGTTTGGTCTATTAATCTAATGATAAATGACAGGAAGTCAATGTATTTAAAACTTTTGCACTAGATTTAATTAAGTTGCCCATTCCAATGAATAAATATCTTAAAATATGTAATACTATTATTTAATAATTGTAAATGAATGATATATTTATGGCCTTGAATATAGACTTCCACCACCCTATCCTTTTTTCCAAATGCTCTTTCTTTCTTGTCCTTTTGAATCTATTCTTATATTTTTGCATATTTTACTCCAATGAAAGCATTTAAATCTTTTCTCTTAATTAGAGTATACTTGACAGATAATGCTACATTCATTTCAGGACAGCACTTAAATCTTAATGCACAAAACAAAGTCCCCCTCACGTATGTGAAGATCTGCCCTGAGATAGACAAACTATTAAGAAAACGGGTTGTCTGCAATGGTAGATTTGAAGCTAAGACATTTATTTTCTTGGCAGTCAGTTTGAAAGTCGGTCCCCAACTGAAGTGGACAAATGATGAAGACATTAGATTCATCAATTCCAAGCTGATTTTTGGCCAAGTGTCTCCTGTAATTTATATCGCAAATATGTGATACAAGCAAACACAGATCTGCTTTCTGTCACTATAGATGAATTTGCATTTTCTAGAATTTCACATAAGTGGAAATAACGCTGTGTACTTCTTTTGATGAGGGGGGCTTCTTTCACTTGGCATGATTATTTTGAGATTCTTCAATGTTTTTGTGTGTATTAATAGTTCATTTATTTTTATCTCTGAGTAATATCCTATTTGTATGGCCGTACCACAGTTTGTTTACCCACGTATCTGTTGATGAGGATTTGAATTCTTTCCAGTTTCTGGCTCCTGCAAACAAAGCTGCTATGAACATTCATGAGAAGTCTTTGCATGGACACATGCTTTCATCTCTCTTGGGTAAATACCTAGGAGTGGGGCGGCTGAGTCATTCAGTCCCATAGTGTCTGCTATTGTAAGAATCTGCCAAGCTGTTTTCCAAAGTGGTTAGACCACTTTACATTTCCTCAATCAGCTTGTGACAGTTCCACTTACTCCACATTCTTGCCAACACTTGACGGAATTAGTCTTTTTCATTTTAGACCTCCTACCAGGGGTGGAGTGATATCACATTTTAGTTTTGTCATTCCCCTAATACTGACAATGTTGAACATTTTTCATTGTGCTTATTTTCAACCCACACATCTTTGGTGACAAGTCTGTTCAAATCATTTGCCCCATCTCTTTTGTTGCTGTGATTGTTGGCTTCTGAAAGCGAATTTATGAGCTTTCGGTTCTACAGTGACAAGTCCAGCATGGCTCAACTGGCTTCTCAGTTCAAGGGCTCGCTTGATGGAAATGAAGGGTGTAGAACAGCTGGGCTCTTACCTGGAGGCTCTGGAGAAGAATCCACTTCCAACTCATTCAGGTGTTGGCAGAACTTAGTTCTTTGCAATTATAGGACTGAGCTCTGCATTTCCTTGCCTTAGATTTTAGAGGCTGCCTGCCTGCCTTCTCACAAGTTCCCCTCCATTTGCAAATTAGCAACAGTGTTTAGAGTCCTTCTGTGCTTCAAGTCTTTTTTTTTTTGCCCATTTAAAAAATTGCATTGTCTTCTTATTATTAATTTTGAGCGTTCTTTATTTGATATACAAGTCTTTTATTAGATACAGATTTTGCAAACTTTTTTTTTTTTTTTTGACTTTGGCTTCTCTTTTTTTTTTTTTTTTTTAAAGATTTTATTTATTTATTTGACAGAGACAGATATAGCCAGCGAGAGAGGGAAGACAAGCAGGGGGAGTGGGAGGGGAAGAAGCAGGCTCACAGCAGAGGAGCCTGATGTGGGGCTCGATCCCAGATCGCCGGGATCACGCCCTGAGCCGAAGGCAGACGCTTAACTGCTGTGCCACCCAGGCGCCCCTGGCTTCTCTTTTCATTCTCTTAATGATGTCTTTCAGAGAGCAGACATTCTGAACTTTAAGTCCAGTTGATCTTTTTTTTATCATGCTTTTGATGTTGTATCTAAGAAATGTTTACTTAATCCAAGGTTACAAAGACTTTCTCCTGCTTTTCTCTAGAAGTATTATAGTTTTGGGTTTTAGAGTTATATCTATAACCCATTATGACTCAGTTTTTATTTATGGGATGAAGTATATTGCTTAAAGTTCTCTCTTCTTTCCTCCTCCTCCTCCTCCTCCTCCTCCTCCTCCTCCTCCTCCTCCTCCTTCTTCTTCTTGTCCTTGGATATTTAATTGTTCCAGCATGATTTGCTAAAAAAAAGTCTATTTTCTCCACTGAATTGCCTTTGCATCTTTATCAGTTGACATATTATATGTAAGTCTATTTCTGGATATAAGTCTGTTCATCAATCCTTTTGTCTATTTTTATGCCATAATCAAACTGCCCTGATTACTGAAGATTTATTAAGTCTTGAGGTTGAGTATTGTAATTTTTATAAATTTGTTCTCTTTCAAAGTTGTTCCCTACCTCTATTTAATTACAATATTTTTTTTATTGTATTTCCACTTGCTATTATAAGCCCCTACCATTTGGGTCTTGTTTTCTTTCACCTCTTCTTGATTTATCTATTCCTCAGGTATACTTATAAGTAAGTCTGTGATTATGTATGTGTGGGTATTTAGGTCTAAAAAATATGACTGTGTCTGTTCTTTGAGTGAGTTCTCCGTATGAGAAGTAGAGTGAACATTTATGGCCTAAGGTATCAGTTAGTAAAATGGGCAGGGTAGGATTAAGATATGCAGGAGTCACCCCTTGTAAGCAACATCCTTAAAATATCTGTCCAACATCTATTTATGTTCAAAATGAGAAAATTATATGCATTGGAAGTAACACAACACTTTAGCTGGAATTATTGCTCAGATCCATACTGTCGTTATGGTCAGCACTAATCACTAGCATTCACAAAAGATAAGTGATTTTAATGTATATATTTACAAGTTTTTCCTAGTATTTTCAGTTTCTCTTCCCTCCCCCCCATCCCCCACGCCCTTTCATGCATTCATGACCGCAAAACATTTCCCATTCTTCTATGGTTCCTGTTCTATCATAAGTTTTATTTTTGTGATGTTTCAGGACAAGATAGCATCTTTGAAAATACCATATGATGTTTAAACTTTAGTTGTAAATCACTGGTTCTCAGCAAACAGCATACATCATGTGCTGTAGTCAGTTTGAACATTTCAGCTGACAGCAACTACAGACCTCTGTCTCAGTTGAAGCTGGCCAGGCACTGCACCATGCCACCTACTTACAGAAATATGCCCCCAAAATACCCAGTGGAGATAGGTTGATTCTGACCCAAAGTGACTTTTGAGTTGCAATTCAAGGGATCAATCATCTTTACATTTATGAAAAGAGCCAAATATGAACTATATTTCCAATTTATTTCAGTTATGATTTCGTATCCCCAATGGAGCAGAGTACTGGGCACCCACCTGGCTGACACATCCTTTAACTTGGCTTTGGGTACAGGTGCCAGTCCTTTGCCCAAGTAATGCTACTAAAAACCACACATGATGGCTGCCCACATGTATGCCTGTGCTTTGTTTGAATACAATGTTTTTCCTAATCTCCTCCCTATCTCCCTGTCTCTCTTACCCACAGACAAATTAAGTAGGGTTTCTGATGTAGGGACAGAGAAAAAAAAGGCATTTATATTTGTTGAGCGCCTACTATGTACGTACTGGTACTATGCCAGATATTCTAAATATATAATTTAATTCCCACAATAGTCTGGTCAAATAAGTATTACTACTGTCTTTTCACAAATGACAAAACTAAGGGTCAACAATATTAAGTAACCTGTGCTAGATGGCGCGACTAGTAACTGATGACCAGGATACTGTACTATTTCTGTGTTGTTCCAATAGCCTTTTATGTTAAATCCTATACAGCGTCCATCTTATTAACAATATTGAGAACCATCTTCAAAATCAAGTGACTTTTTTAGATTCTCTCCTTTTTTAAGCCCTTTGTAAAATGATGAAGGAACAGCTTTTGGAAGGACTTCAAAGTGTCTTCTTTCTTACTCTGGTGAGATTTTGTGAGATAATGGAAGGGAAGGAGATAGACTTATGGGTCATACAAACAAAATCATGCTTAGATTTTGCATAAATAAAAATGGAGGCAAAGTCCAGAGGGCTACTGAATTTTGGCAGGATACGAAGAATTTGGAATATAAAAGATAGAAATACTAAAGGTAGTGAATTCCTGCCAAGAACACCAAGAAGCTAAGATGCAGGCAGGGACTGGACTAACTCCCACTGTTGGAAATTTTTATCTCCCCATCTATTACTGAGAGCCAAGCAAGGGGATGCCACTCTGCACAGAGAGACATCAAGGAATACCTGTTAAAACTATTTTGTAGATAGAGAAAAATTAGCCTTTTACCTTAAGGCCAGATGTGGAGATAAAACAATACAATGTATACACGAAGATATACGAATTACATTTCCTATTTCTTCATCTTATTCAAAATACCTCTTAAAAATCATGTTTTATAACAGAAACACCAGATAACAAAGAAGTAAAAATTGGCTCTCCATCCCTGGAAAGCGTTCAGAGATTCTGGAAACAATTATTCAATAAAAGCAACTCAAAAATTCCGTAATAATACCTATAGATACTCTTAAAGTATTCTAGAACTATATAATATTAAATAAAGGATTGTAATGAGTTTGGACGTATGTATATGCTCATGTTAGCATCACCACAATCCAGGTAATAAACATAGCCTTCACCTCCAAAAACAATAAATAAATAAATAAATAAAGGATTATTCATTAAAAGTGATGCTGGGAGTGATTGCCAGGGGCTGGGGGGGGGGGGTGGAGGGGAGGTAGGGAGCTCCTGTTCAATGGGTATCGAGTTTCAGTCCTACAAGGTGAAAAAGTTCTAGAGATCGGCTGTACAAGAATGTGCATAAAAGGAGGCCTGGGTGGCTCAGTTGGTTAAGCATCTGCCTTCAGCTCAGGTCATGATCCCAGGGTCCTGGGATTTTTTTTTTAAGTGATTCTGGCAAATCAATTTTAAGTGATAATTAATGAATACTTGTAGAATACCCTTCCTGTGCCATTTCAGATAGTCAGATACCATTTAAACTAAGAATTATTATTCATTTATGTGTTTTCTTTTCTTTTTTTTTTTTTAAAGATTTTATTTATTTATTCGACAGAGATAGAGACAGCCAGCGAGAGAGGGAACACAAGCAGGGGGAGTGGGAGAGGAAGAAGCAGGCTCATAGCAGAGGAGCCTGATGTGGGGCTCGATCCCAGAACGCCGGGATCACGCCCTGAGCCGAAGGCAGACGCTTAACCGCTGCGCCACCCAGGCGCCCCCATTTATGTGTTTTCTAAAGTTACCCTACTAAATATATTTTTGAAATACACATTACAGTGTATCTGTATAGTATGGACACATTTCAATAAGCTGACTGTTGGTAAAATAATTTCAGCAAAATGGGAGCATGTATTTAGAGGTAGATTGATCTGCTGGCTATTTTTCTAATGGATATAAGCAGGAAATAATATGAAACTATAGTTAAAATCAAAGCTTTTGCCTGAACATCAACAAAATAGATTTTTTACCAAAGCATTTTCTTAGGGGATGTCATTTTCTAGCTCAGATCTGTCAGTGAAGCTAAAATATTACAGATAGTACCTTTTCAGGAAAAGAGTCAATAAAAATGATTCCTACTTTCTATGATTCACTGATTGCCACTTTTTATTAACTTGCAGTGCCCCAAAATCTAAGTGGCTACTTGGCTCCTTGATTATGCTTCTCCCGTGTCTTATAAAGACAAAGTCTTTGGAAGAAGGTACGAGCCGGTAAGAACAGGTAAGAAGTGAATTACCCTTGCCAGTCACTTGAAACTCAAGTTCCAAATCTAAAACTTTTTTCTTTGAAATCTCATACAATGTCAGTCTTACCGACAGCTTTGAAAACCATCTTTAGAATGTAAAAGTAATCTAGAATTGATTTTCAGGACTGGAAAGAATATACCTTATCTTCCTCCTAAGATCTTGGGTTTAGAAATTTCCATTTTCATGGACAGAGCTGATCCACGGATCAGGTTTGTGTCCCAATAGAGGTTTGGTTTTACATCTGATACTAAAATGCAGTACACAATTTCAGCCATGCAGCATTGTCACAAAAACGGTCTATATTAAGGTAATTGCAGAGTCACAGGGTCCCAGACTCACTCGCTGGGAGTAGCGGTATCACGAGTTTTTAAGCTGTATAATAAAGATTTTCCAAAATTCATTTTTATATATACATCCATCCAAAATAAGTTAATAAAAATGCGTGTAATGTTTTAATACAAAATTTACCCATGAATATCAGGTTAAACATCCTCATAGTTAAAGTTAAATTAAACCTCATCAATATATTGGGCCGATAAATTAAAACCATAGTAAATAATTTCCCCAGCAATCCCATAAATGCACTTAAAAAGTATGCCATGCCATGGCACTATTTTAAAGTCATACCGCCTATGTCTCCGTGAGCTCCACTCAGCTATAATCACAAATGCCCTTTCATTCAGATTCAACTTCAGCCCAAAACAGAAACTATTCTCGCCATGGAAGAAAATACATCAGCACCATCAGCAAGTGGAAGAGACCTGGGGTTCACATGCTTCCTGTTTGTTTCCCACCATTGGCCTACTGAATCAGTGCTTTCCCCCCACACCCCTGTTGTGTTGGCTAAATCTATGTATATATCCAGACATCTGCTTTGGTTTTCTCTCATCATTTCAAAATCCATCTGGATGTAGAGCTTTTCCCTGCACCCAAGCTCACTTGGCTGGGGCCCTGACATCCTCCTCATTTTGACAGGCTTGTCAGTGGAGCCTGAGCTCTGTTCCATGGACCCTCCTGCTACTCAAGGAGGTTCTGCTATACATCCCTGAAACCACAGTTCCATCTATCTCTTGAGTCCTAGTATAGCCTGATACCTATGGACTCCTTTGGCTGTGTTCCCACTACGCAGATTGAATCTCCTCAGATAGCCATCCCTACTGGAATGAAGCCCAAGTTTATCAAACATCTTTGGACTCTGTATGTTGGACCCTAACCGAGTCCCATCATGAAGTAGTCCAACAGCTGGGGTAATTTTTTGTTCCACAGTAACCACTTTTTCACCACCGTCAATCTTGTGTTCCTTGAGTCCCAGTATACCTTGCTTGTTTATATGTTCCCATTCATGATTCTGTCAATGCTCACAACTTTAGTGTGGTATTCTCAACTGAAGCACGTGGCAGCTAGAGAATGTTGTGGATATTAAACAAGTATTTCTTTTAACTTTGTATTGTATATCTGGTAATACAATGTGATACTGATTCTTTACATTGGCAACTACATGGACCTTGAATGGCAGAATTGTTAATTATTATTTATAATAATCTTATTTAATCTTATTTAATAAGATTTATTTAAATAATTTTGATTTAAAGTATTTTTATTTACTGATTATAATCTGTATTTTTCCTTAGAATGAATATTTTAGGAAAATTATTTAGTTTGAAAACAAAATAATTTGTTTATATTTTTTACATAAATTCATATTTTGATGAAAATGTATTCAAATTTTGTGCTTTGAATATAATTGCATATTTAATTATTTAAATCATTGCTATTATCAGAAAACTATATAGAAACCTTGATTTCAAAAGCATAATGAGTTTACTGAGATGAATGCAAGAAAATAAATTTTATAGAAAACATATAATAATGTATGTATTATCGTTCTTTATTTTATGACTTTTGAAGAGATCACTAGCGCATCAACTGAACACCCAACATGAGCAATAGTAATTAAATTCGTTCACCTTTGGGGTGCCTGGGTGGCTCAGTTGTTAAGCGTCTGCCTTCGGCTCAGGGCGTGATCCCGGCGTTCTGGGATCGAGCCCCACATCAGGCTCCTCTGCTAGGAGCCTGCTTCTTCCTCTCCCACTCCCCCTGCTTGTGTTCCCTCTCTCACTGGCTCTCTCTCTCTCTGTCAAATAAATAAATAAAATCTTTAAAAATAAATAAATAAATAAATAAATAAATAAATTTGTTCAGCTTTGGTCTTTTGCCGAAATAAGTTATATGAAAAAAACATGGCTATACACATATTTTCCGATTTTTTTTTGGTTATGAAAGTATATTTGTCACAACAGAAGGAAAGAACGGTTGGCTTGATTTAAAAGGTAGACGGTATGTAGTCTTCCATTTATGCTCTTGCCTTGGGCTCTGCAAATGTCAGGAGTAGGCCCAGGAGCTAAACACTAATGAGTACTTAAAATAGAGTAATAGAACATTGATCCTAATTTCTCTTAATATTATTTGTTATTTGTTTGTGTTGGTGGAGGTGAAAGTGGGATTCTTCTTTCTACTCTAGCGTTCACATGAGCCTCTGATTACTGATGTGAGAGATATTTTGAACCATTTTCTAAACAATGTCACAGAAATACTCATTTATTTTTTTGCTTGATTTTTCTGTAGAATACAGTATTTCATATGAGAAGATGACTCCTCTTTATGGGTAGGTTTCCTGCCCTTGAAGCAAAGAAATGCTGTGATTTGTCAGGATGTGATGCAGGTGGAAGGGTTATGTGTGTGTCATTATCTGTGTATCCTCATTTCTTGGCAGCTTTGTTGTCCAGTAGAGAAAAAAACTTAAAGAACAGCTGAAATCTGTTTCTTATCATCATATTTTCCAGAGAATGGAGCAAGTCCTCTTGTCATCTTTTGGCTCAGTCTCCATCTATGCCGTTTGTTCGGTAAGATTTCCCTGGAGATAAAAACGTTGAAAGACAGCTTCATTCCTTTCGAGCTCCAGTCCTTTGCATAACACCTGCCCCATAAACACACAGCACTCCAGTAGGATTGTTAAGTTGTCCAATTCTCAAGTGACCTGGTTTAAAATTTTAATTTGTAAAATAAAAATACTTTATTTAATCCTTTCCCCATATACCCATACTATCACCCAACTATCATACCCATCCTGTTATTTTGCTTTCCCTGCATATTCTGTATAAACCTGGCATTATAAACTATGGAAACGGTGTGTGCAAAACATCCATTTTCAGAAGACGGTGTTCGTATATCATGCGGGGGCACTTTTGAATGAACAGTCCTACACCAAGGCAAGTCATTATGAGGAGAGAAGAAGACGGCCTGGGAGAGAAGGACGTCCGTCGGGTGGATGGTAGGACCGTGTGTCGTGATGCGTTCCTTTCTCCAAGGTGAAGTGGTAGCTGCAGCATTTTGGCTGCATTCCCAGTTGGTCAGTGGTAGGCTGCCTCCCTACGTTCTGCAGTTTCCATACAGTCACTGTTCTAACGCACTTCCTGTCAGGAAGGGTTGTGTGGCTGTGCCAGTTAAAACAGCTGTTGCATCTGATGTGCTGTGAAGCTGTGATCAGGAGAGCAAAGAGGTTTCCCTGGACATTGCCAATGTACAAGTTAGAGAGTTGCCAAACAAACAAACAAACCACATTCTTTTGAAGTATTCCCAACTGCTCCTCATTTATTTTAATATATTCCTATACCCTATCGCAATTTGCTTATTAATTTTCAAGAGACAGGAGCACCTGGCAGGCTCAGTCAGTGGAGCATGTGACTCTTGATCTCAGGGTTGTAAAAGTTCAAGCCCCACCTTGGGTGTAGAGATGACTTGAACTCTTAAACACACACACACACACACACACACACACACACACACACCCTGGTTATACTTATTTTGAGCTTTTCAGGTTTCCCAGACATCCCAATTAGAACAGACAGATGGACTCTTCTTGGCGATTAAAGATTGATTGAGATTGATTGCTTGGGCCAGTTGTGTTGTGTAGATAAAAACAGCACCTCAACAGCCATCCAGTGGACACTCCGTTAGCATGAGGCTTTCACCAAATTCATGGCTCCTGCTTTTAGGAACATACAAAAACTTGTTCCCTAATAGGCATTTGGGTCACAAAACAATCTTTATTTTTTTTAAATAATAAGATGATCTGTTTCTTCATGCCTTTTCTAGGCAGAGAAGAAATGAGAATTTTCTTCTCCCCACTGTTAAGCTAGCCATATTGTTTGACCCTCTCTTTCAGTTCCACATTGAGCATAAATATTTTTCAAAATTCAAACAGCTTGAAAATATCCAAGTAGATTGAAAAAAAAAAAACCCAGATTTTTACTCTTGTTATGGTTAAAGGCAAATTCTCGAAATAGTTTGAACGTTGATTTTTTTTTATTTAAGAAACTTGGTTTATGATAAAGTCCAACTTAATAGCATATGATGTTAATTGTAACTATTAGAAAATGATGAGTACCAACAGCAGAAAGAAATATGCTATGGTTACTTATTTATACACACAGTGTTCCTATTTTTATATATTTTTTCAGTTACTAAAATGGGACTATAAACCAGAGGGCAACACATTTCTTTTTCTCTCCCACCAGATGCATATAATGGAAACGTTGCTCACAAAGAGGACATTTGTTAGTTCATATGTGATCATCAAGAAGCAGATGGAGAGTGATTATGTGGTCCTTGTCCTGCTGACTGTTTTAAAGCAAATAAATATTCATCTTCATTCTCTGAGTTTTGATTAATAAACAGTGATCCCTTAGAATGAATAAGGTACAGCTGCAGAAAGGTACGATTATCATCAATATAAAATGATGTTGGGAGATTAACCCCATTTAGTTCTGTTAGGCAAATCTTGGTGGAAGTAACTGGACTACGGCTTAGCGTATAGTGGAGCATCTGTATGAGATATCCAAAAGTTTTTGTATGAAGTGGAAAAATTCATTAGATTATTCAAACTACAATGTGTTTAGAGAAGTTTTACTGAGTTCTCTATATCTACAAGATGCTGGGAATATAAAGATGAGTAAGATGTAGCAGAGTTCCTTTTATCAAAGAACACTTAATAAGTGGCTGTCATTACCCCTCTGGTACTTTGCCATGGATGCACAGCTTAAGCCAAGTTTCTAAGAACAAAGGCACTTGGTCAATAGTTGTTCAATAGGTGACTATTACCCAGATGGTAAGGTGACCCGCCTCAGGAGGGTTAAAAGATTAATAGAAATTCATAACGTTTGCCCTTTGGCATTTAATCTCTTGGTCCTCTTACTCTTCAGTCATATTTTGGCATTCTTTCCTTCTCTCATATGCAGACTTCTTTCCTATTCTAATGCTTTATTACACGGAGTATAAATCACACTTCCCTCTCTTCCCTTTCTCATGCTATTTTCGTGGATTTGAATCTTAGTCCCCCAAATAAGGTGAAAAGGGAACATCACATTGTTTAGTTAATTTCAATAAGAAATCTAACCAGAGTCCTATCTCACTGGGTTGTTGGAAGATGAAAACTCAGTCATCTGGTGGGCAACCACTCTCTTTCCTGGGGCTTTCTTGAGTATCCTGTGGTTGATGTGGCTGACTAAAATGGAAGAGGAGCCCTTCATGCTCAGCCTATCCTGGTTGCTGTAGATAATTCTCATTGTCTAAGCCCAAATGAGCCTTTCTGCCATGCCTGGGGCCCCAAGAATGTCATTGGTGCCAACATCTCAGAGTCAAGTGTTCAGCCCTCCAGGGTCTGCCAAGCATTTTTTAAAAAAGATCTTGTCATTTCTTTTGGGTACTGGAAGGGAGTGGGTTGAACATGACTGAGAATCCCCACTCATCCCATGAACTTTTAATCTTAGATATCAAACATATTTTAATCTATGAGTTTAGACAGAAAGAAGTAGTCTTCAGACATTTTAACCGTGCACCACAAACTCCTCTTAAGGCAAGGGAGCCCAAAGGCCCTGGATAACTTCTTAGATCTAGGAAAGGGCTAGAAGATTACAAAGAACAAAACATAAGATAATATTTCATAATTATTTTGTTTCTCTCTGAGGACTTAACCCTTTGCTTCATCTGATTTCTTTTTCTTTCTTTTAACATATAGTGGAATGCTTGCTAGGGGCCGACTCACAGAAATCCTGAGAGGTCAATATTATTAATTCCATGTGAGAGTTGAAGAAACTGGAGGATAGAAAAGATAAATGAAGTAGCAGAGCCGAAATGTGTGTCTGCTTACCAGTTCCAACGGAAGTATAGTTTAAATGGACAGAAATGTCCAATGTGGGACTAGAACTCCTGTACTGCTGCCCACGTGTCAACAAAGTGGGTGATCTTGACAAAGATGCTTAACCTCTTAGACCCCTAGTCCCTCTGGAGATCCCTCCAGAAATTGAGCTACTTGTTACTCGGATATTAAATGAGATGATGGACAATAGACTAGTTGGCAGTACTGTACGGATATAAGACACTTAGAACATTCTATGACATTATGGCTCCACAAGTTACACAACCAAGATGATCAGTATTTGTGGGGATTAGTTAGTCCATGAGATGATGGAGATATCAGGAATCAGGAAAAGAGAACCTCTATGTAGAATAATAGGGATCTGATTCCATGTGGGGAGGAGATCAGGTGGACACAGAAGGAAGTCATAGACTCCCCTGGAAAATCAAAATTGATGGTAATTCTTAGCAAAGTGAGTAGAGCATTAAAAATCATATTTAGTGATCCCAAACTCCTAAAGTATAAGGGATAGTCTCTAAGCACGACTGAATCAGGAAATTAAGAACTAAACAGAGACCAAGTGAAGAGTCACCTAGGAAGGAGCTATGTACATTAAAATCAAATTTAGAAATCTAAGCACATTGACAGAGCGAGTTACAGACTACAAATGAGACTAGAATGGAAGTATGTGTTATGGCTAAAGACAAACGAAAACACAAAAACTTAAGGCCCCAAATTGAAGAAATAACTTGAAAACCTGTAATATTTTCTATGTTCATCATTTCTAGCATGTTCCAAGCACAGTGCCAGTATACTTGAAGCTAAGTGTTAGGTGGTCATTAATGTGCCTCTACTCCCTTTGCATTCAGTCCAATTGAGAAATCATAGACAGAAGTAAAAAAGACATTAAAGAAGAGCTTTTTTACTAGTAATAAGAATTGCTCATTTTTATTGGGCATTTACTAAGTGCTTTACAGGAATTAATTAATCTCCTAATAATGCTTTGAGGTATGCTCTATTAATGTCCCCATTTCACAGATGAGGAAACAGAGAGACAGACAGACAGACAGAGAAAGGTAATGAAACAGAATGAAACAGAGACATGTAGTAAGTGGCAGACCAGTATTTGAAACTAAGAAGTCCAGCTTCAGAACATGGCAATTAACTAGTTTGCTCTGAAGCTAGATTGGAGAATTTAACCTAGGCCCAATACCAGAGAGGACTCCTAACATAACAGCCCAGATATAGATCTCTGGATCCACACGTGGTAAATGTGAGCTTACAGAACATTGTACGGAGAATTATTACCTGCCACAAACCCCATCAAGCACCAAGTGGCCAAAAGGCCAAAAACCTGAGACATGACTGGATTTCCCCCAACTCTCTGATGTATGCCATTTTGAACCAAGGCTTTTAAAAATAAATTTAGTCCCTACACAGTGTCTTTCCCTTTTTTCTAGTGAGATGCAGATAGCTCCAGGTGAGGGGATAGCAGAACCTCAGAGGAAATGATCTCAATCTCTGAATGATGCGAGGAAGAAATGTATTCACCAACCAGGGAATACCTGCCTTGCACTGTTACTGAGAGACAAATCTTTACACATATTAGGGGCTTCTTTGTGACTGCGTTTCGCCTTATCCTAACTGAAATGGAGGAGCAGAGAGAACAGTCATACGCGTCCCCTGCGCTTTAACGGATTATCTTGGCCCAGCAGAGAAACACGGAGTGAGGGATGTCCGACTCTCTTCCTCTCACCAGGTGTATAAATTGCTACTCATCTTGTGGGGACAGCCAGTGAGGAGAGTGAAAAAAAAAGACCAGAAAGCCTTAATTCAATCTCTCTAAAAGGCAGAAGTTTCTATTTTGAGACAGAAAAGTGAGGAGGGTGAGAAAATTATTTTCCCCATTCTGTAGGTATTATTGTCCTTGTTTGAGAGATGAGAAAATTGGGGTACAAGGAGGTTCAGTAACTTGTCTACATTTGCTTCTATTTATACTTTCATTTGTAAGACATAATTTGATAACATGACAGCAAAACAAAAGGTCTGAAAAGCAAAATGTGTCAAATGTGAACATAATTATGGAGACGTGAACATACATTCATTTACTGAGGACCAAAGTTAGGGAAGAACCTTTTGAAGCAAAATGTTTTTGACAATAAATGCATAAAACCCTATGCCAATAGATTTGCCCATTATATTTCCCTACTGTATACATGAATCCCTGTGAAGTGTTTCACTATGAACTGCTTTCCTCTCAAAAAGAACATCTAGAGAACACAATCAGAAATTAAGCTTTGACCTCTTGGTGTTTGAAACAGAAAGGCATGTAACAGTGCAGTCCAGGTGTCTCACAAGTTTGGAATCTCTCCAGTAGGTGGGGTCTTACCGCCATGCAATGATTAACTCGGACCACGTTGATACCCTAGAATTTCGCGTAATGCTGATTTCCAACCACGTCCATCTTCCTCAAGGTCTAGGTGTCTCCAGAATCTCTACACAGCAAGACCTTGCCTTTGGCTCCATGGAGACTGAATGTTGGGATGTAAAAATAAGTGAGTAGTACGGGGGCCGGCAGCGGGGTTCATAAGAGAGACTCTGGCAGAATGTGGCCCTCAAAGTAACAAAGGCTCTGACACTCTCTCCTGTGGGGTTCTGAGAGATCGACTTACCATATCTGAAATGCACAGGAGTGAGAAGACAGCAGAATGGCAATTTATTAATTTAAAATACAGAACTCACATGACCGGCACATTCTCACCTCCTGTGCACCGCACATGAGAATCCAGGTATGGCGTGATCAGAAACGACGTTGACTATATTTTGTGAAAGTATGGGGGCAGAAATGGTGACACCTGACATCCCCAAGATGCGTATTTTCTCTTCTTGGGGTCAGGTCACCTCAAAGCTGATGGTTTCTTGGAAGGCAGAAACCAGGGATGGGGGTTTGGAGTAAATGCTGAAACTTGTCTAGCTGTCCTGCCTGGCTCTCTATTTCTCACTCTATATCCTCTCCCCAGGCTGTCTCGCCCACATACTTACATCACTGAAATGAGGCGGATGACTCACAATTTGTAGCTCCCAGCCTCAACCTCTTCTCTGAGTTCCAATCCATGTATCTAACTTCCTACGTGACATTTCCACTTGAACATCTCAAAGGCATCTCAAAATAAACATATCTCCCAAACCAACTCCTGAGCTCCCCCACCCCAAACTATCTCTCCTGCTGTTCTGTCTCGGCGAATGGCACTGTATTCATCTGGCTGCATAAGACAGACTCCCTAGAGTCGGTCTTGATGGTGTCCTCTGTCTTATCACCCTCGTAATCAATTCCTTTCCAAATCCTATTGATTCTAGCTTCTAAAAACAAAAAAAAAAAAATCTCACCACCTCTACACTTCAATCCATTGCCGTCAACAAAGCCGTGTTCAAATTACCCTCATCTATCACCTGGTCAACTATAACAGCCTCCAACTGATCTCCATGCTTCCGTTCTCTAATTTGTGCTGCATATTGTAACTAGGGTTTATTTAAAACTTTTATCCATACCTCCAACATTTATCCCTACCCCCAGCCCCAGTGACTCCCCACTACTATGAGGGTGAGTGCTGAACTTCTAAATGCCACTTGAGGTTCCGCATGATCTCTGAGGCTCTCTCTCCAACTTCATCTTCCTCCACATCACTCCGTCCCCACAGCCCCAACCACCCTGGTGTTTCTGTCTCTCAGGATTGCTGCGCCTCCCCCAGCCACAGCAATTTAGCACGTCATGTTCCTCCTGTCTAGCACTCTGTCACACCCATCCCCTTCTTCCTGGAGTTAGCTGCTGCTCATCTTTTACATCTTGGTTCGAACGGCACGTCCTTAGGGAAACCCTCACTGGCCTCACTGACTTGGACAAATAGCTCTGGTCTAGGTTTTTATGGCCTCATTTCCCTCCTTCATGTCGTTTACCACTGCGGCCCTTTTATGTTTATAAGCTCATGATGGGAAGAATTGTGTCTGTTTTTACTCATGATTTTGGATCCCCATGTTTTGCACAGTTGCCTGAAATGAGTACTCAATAGTACTTGTCAAACAAGTAAATAACAAATGATGAGGGGAATATATCCTGGCGGCCCCGGGGTAAGACTGCCTGACGCAGCTGTCACCCTAATCATGGGCATGCATTACAAACTGAACCCTTGAGGTCAGATACCCTTGTTCCTTGCCCCAGGATGCCCTGCCAATATCTGCACGGACCCGGAGCCAGACCGTCTGGATGAGAACTCATACCCTACCAAGCAGCTGTGTGCCACGGCAAGTTCTTTAACTGCATTAAGCCTCAGTCTTCTCATCTATAATGTAGGAATAATTGGTATTTAAATAGATATCTATGAGAATTACACAATACTGTGGCTGCACACACCACGTTCTCAGTATGTGGTGGCTACTAGCTCTTTTGCTGTACTTGTAAGTCTGATCAATGGCTTCATAGTCTGACTGACAGTCTTTTTGGAGTTACATTAGTATTTAAAAACCACCATCCCTAGGTCATTTCAAAGAGGACTTGTGGGACCATAACCAGGAACGCTTAATGCTGTGACCAAATATCACAGTTCTTCATAGGATGTAATACTGCTATGTTTCCCTGAGGAGACGTAAGATTTAGCCACTCATATCCATGACTGGCGTTGTGGGAAGGTAAATAGATGTCTCTCAAGTTAAAAAAAAAAAAGTAAATAAATAAGGTCACCATTCCATCTTCTAAGTGATGAAGCCTGGTATCTGGTATATTGTAAAAGGATAAAGAGACCTCACTCCCCCGAAAAAGGCAAAACCATGCTTCTTCTATACGGGAGTCCGGCCCTGTGATCCATGTAACGTATGACCTAATCATCCTTACTACCCTCCTGCAGAAGGCGAAGGGGACTTCTCAAATCCCTTCTCCAACTCAGCAAGCTCAGTTCTTATCCATACAACACTATTTCTAAAATCTTCATAACCCCATTTACATCCTAGTTCACTTGCATTTCCTCTCCTGGATGATGCATTCAGAATTGAGTACAATGAACAAAAACCGATCCAGTGAAGTGCCTGGCTCACCACTGGCCACTAATAAATAACTTGTGAGTGGATTTATAGATGCATAGCTCCCCAAATGCATCCTACTTTAAATTAAGAATTAGGAAAGGTATATTGGGTTGAATAGTGTCCCCACCAAAATTCATGTCCTTCCCAGAATCTCAACATGTGACCTTATTTGGAAACAGGGTCATTGAAGATGTAATTAGTTAAGATGAGGTCACGCTGGAGGAAGGTAGACCTTTAATCCACTATAACTGGTTGCCTTATGAGAAGAGACAGACACAGAGAGGAGAATGCCATGTGAAGACACAGAGGCACAATAGAAAGATGGGTATGGGACAATGGGAGGAGACATTGTAATTATGCAGCTATAAGCCACAGAATGCCAAGGATTGTCAGCAAGTGGCAGAAGCTAGGAGAGAGGCATGATATAGAGTCTCCCTCGGAGCCCCCAAGAAGGAACCAAACCTGCTAACACCTTGAGTTTGAACTGGCTCTGGAACTATAAGAAAATAAGTTTCTGTTGTTTTAAGCAAAAAAAAAATAATAATAATAAAAATAATAATAATAATAAAATAAATGGTATCTCCTGCAAGTCTCCCTCATTCTCTCTTTCCCACCACTCCACGTCTCTTAAAGCAGTAGACTGCTTTTAGGTGACTTTGCACATCTATGCTTAGATCGACCATGTCTTGGTCTCAAAATTCCCCACTATTCAAATTCTTGGGACCACTTTGCCACAGTTCTCAGAACTAACCACACGGACAAATGTTCCTGGATCTGTATTTGATTCTTGTCACAGGTGTTTGCATTAATACTGCACTTGTCTTGATGACAAATCTAAAGGCTTTTAAAAAATGAAACAACTTTGTTTCTGCTCCCCTGACATTATTCCAAAAGCACATATTTAAGGAAAACTGAAAATATGGACAGATTTGACAAGCTTCTGCCTTTTCCTCCTTTTGGGTTATCATATTTAATGGGTAAAATTAAAATCCAGCACATTCTTTGCGTGTGGTCCAGAGTGCAAAATTCAGCTTACTATGTTTCCTCTCACCGTGTGAATAGCTATCTCCATTGCTGTTATTGTGAGTTCTCCGCTTGTCTCCTCTGACAGCCGCTCCCCTACCCCCTGCACAGGTTGAGGCTTGTAAATATTGCAGTCCACATTTTCATTTCAAATACAAGTCGCTCTCGCTAAAGAAATGTTTTTACAACGCACGCCAGGCTCCCCACCCTGATGCTTCTCAGAGCACTGCCCTTCAGACTGCATGAGAGCGGAGCTGAGGCTGGGATACTGATTTGCTACCATGGCTGAATCACATCTGGCCTGGTTAGGGGCCGCAATTACTTACTGCCAGCTTGCTGTGTGCCGGGCGTGGGTCACAGTAATAGAGTTCTCCTTTACGCAGGGCCCGGGACCAGTGGCTAGAACAAGACTAACCCTGCATAAAGCAATTCTGACTACATGCAGATCTCGAAGAATCGTCTACATGTACAGTAATATTGCAGCTAGAAAGCTAGCACACACTCACTAACATGTACAGTATACTTTATAATATGATTTCATAACATATAAATTGGGATGCCAAAATCTAAAACCCACAATAAAAACCAGTGGCTTTGCAGTCTCAGTAAGGGACTGTAAGAAAAAAGAATTATTGCTATTAAAAAATTATGGGAAAAGCAGCAACATTAATTTTGCATGTCTTATATGACTGTGTTTATAATCTGTTATGTTTTAGTTAAAGGTCTAGAAAAGATTCCTCATACTTTGTGTGCAACTTAGTCTCGGTATACTCCTCCAGGGGAAAATAATAAGGAAAAATCAAATAAATATGTTTGTGCATAAGGAAAAAATAATTGGGTTGCCAACAGGAAAATTTATCAGGTTGAAAGTTATTCTCTAGAGATAGGTTTGTTTGGTTTTTTTTTTTGTATGAAATCAAGGTTTGCTTTTTTTTTCTCCTTCAAAACGTCTTTGATCTTCCATTTTGTCATTTGTGAAGAAGCTCGATGTCGTGAAAAGTATCAAAATATATAATCGTTAAAAGCTATGAGTTCTGAAACAAAACATATGTAAAATATCAGGAATTCAAGTCCTTAAAAAAATACCTAATGGATCCCAAATCAAAGCAGTCTGTTATATCATTAAAATTAAGATAAAAATAGCAAAGCACTCTCTCTGTGTTCCTTTAGAGCAGGAGGATTTAATCTGCCATCGCTAGGGAATCGATGCTTGGCTCATGGACTTCAGGGGGTCCTTGGAACTCATGAATTTAATTCCAACATTTTAAATGGGGGCATATTCACTTTCTTCTCAGACAAGGCTCTACTATTTCATCAGCTTCTCAAAAGTGTGTGACATCTCAAAATTAAGATCCATTGCAAAGGAAGCTCCATTCTGAAGTTTTAAAAATAAAAATCTGATTTTTGTTGCTAGAATGATAATCAAATACTATAAAATATTTAAAATATTTATTTTTTGGAATATGTGAACAAATTCAGGAGTTTTTTGGCTTATTTTCTTTCAACAAGGTAAGAAACAGAAGAAAAACAGAGTATTTCTTTTTAGAAAAGGGTAGTATAGCTACAATTTAGATAAAGGAATGAAAGGCAGAGAGTCAAAGAATCCTAAAACCTTCAGTAAATTTTCCTAAAGGATATACCATACTTTATCCAGCACCTCCTGGATGAATCACAATGCCCACTTCTGCTAAATTCTGAACGTCTTGAAAATTATCTTCTATTCTCATTCTATTTTCTCTCCTCCTTACTCAAGATGTCCACCACCATCTGCCTTCCAATGATCCTCAAATTTCTTCTGCTCAGATCTCTCTTCGAAGAGGCAGGAACTTTGTGCATCTCTACCTCACGATTCATCTAGTTGGGTATCTAGTCTGAATGTCATATTCTTTTGCAGGTGAAGTCCGGATTTTCAACACCATTCATTGAAGAAACTATCTTTTCCCCCACATGCATTCTTGGGTTCCTTGTCCCTTGCTGAAAATCAGTGGACTATATATACATGGGTCTCTTTCTGGGCTCTCTATTCTGTTCCATTTGTCTCTACGTCTGTTTTTCTGCCAGTACCATATTATTTTTGCCTACTGTAGCTTTGTGACATTAGAAATCAGGAAGACTGAGGCTTGCAACTTTGTTTTTTTTCCCCTCAGGACTGCTTTGGCTATTCATGGTGTTTTGTGGTTCCATGTGATTTTTAGGATTGTTTTTCTATGTATCATAATGTATATAGTTAAAAATACTGTATTGCACACTTCAAATTTTGTTGAAGGTTGACCTCATATTAGATATTCTTACCACAGTTGAAATGAAATGAATGAAATGAAATGAAATGAAATGAAATGAAATGAAATGAAATAAAATAAAATAAGTCATATCAAAGCAGCATGCCCTAAACATGCATTGCTCTTCCTTCTACGCCTGGATTTCTTCCTGTGGTTCCAGTCTCATGAAAGGCCTCATCCAGTTGCATAACTGAAATTTGAGGACCCACTTGACACTTTCCCATATCCTCACATTCTATTTTTCACAAATTCCTGCCAATTTTAAACATCTTTCAAATTTGTACCTTTTTCTCTATGTCTAGTCTCTCCATCCTGGTTCAGGCTACTCTCATCACTTGCCTGGGTAAGAAATATTCCATCTTCCTAGCTCCATATCTTATTGCTTCCTTACAAACCATCCTTTCTGTGGCAACCAGAGTTAATATTCAGAAACACAAGTCTTGCCATCACTCATCTGCTTAAAACCATGAAACGGCCTCCAATAGCTCTTAAGATGATAAGCCAAATGCTTAACATGGATGCCAAATCCTGACTAAGGTGGCCCCTGACTTGTTCCCCATATAATGTTTTACCATCCTCATTGCTTTCTGTAATCCAATTTCACTGGTTTCTGGATTTCTCAAACCCGTTCAGTTCTGTAACCGGCCAAGGTCTTTGTGCAGCCTACGCTTTGAGACTTTCGTACATTCACACTACATACTTTCCTTAAACCCACTTCCGTTCTGAGCTACCACTCCCTTCCTTCAAACCTCAGCAGACACATCATTTTATGAGGAAGCTTCCACTGATCGCCATCCCCCCCATCAAAGGTCAATTAGCTCCCCTACTTCCATGCTCAATAGTCTCATCTATTTTTTTCTTTCATTACAGATAAGACAGCTTGTCATTTTATATTTGTGTGATTATTTGAAAACTGTCTCCCTCCACCCTCCCCTACTTAGCTGTAAGATACAATATTGTCTGTTTTGTGCATCAGTGTCATAAAATCACTATTTTATTCCAAATAAATATTGAATGAATTAATGAATTAGTGAATGGTAGTTTTGATCTCTATAAGGAAACTGTACATTATGAGGTTAAGAGCAGAAACACATAAAGAGAGAGAACGTGAAGGAAGACCACTGGCTACCTCCTCTCCTTTCTTCTTGGCCCTTTTTGGATATCATCAGAGCAGAACGTTTAGCTCCATTGAGCTGAAGATCTATTTGTTTTGCCATTAAAATTAGATACAAATGATTTTTTCCAAAGAATTTGCTTGGGGATATTGTATCAGAGTTTCAGCAGAAAACAGGATTCATCTCAAATGAAGAGACTTATTGAAAAACCTCTTACAGAAGTGTGGGCAAAGGACAGGAACAAGCAAGGGGTGATGAGGATCCAGTGACCATTACCATTGGGAACTATCACTACCCTTACTACCAAAGAGGAAAAGGGAGGTAATAGTGATACCAGGGCTCAGTGAGAGCTGGGGCTTTTAGGTCAGGGGCCTCCCAGTGGAAGTTAGGGTGGAGGAGAAGCGTGGAATTGGCCCTACGTAAACATAGTTGACCTGTGAACAATGCGGGATTAGCAGTGCCAACATAGTGGGAAATTCACGTATAACTTTGACTTCCCTAAAATCTAATACCCTACTGTTGACTAGAAGCATTACTGAGAAACAGCCAAGTGATGCATATTTTATGTGTTATACATATTATGTACTGTATTCTTACAATAAAGTAAGCTAAAGAAAAAATATTAAGAAAAAACATAAGGAAGAGAAATTTTATTTATAGTACTATACTGTATTTATTGAAAAAACATCTGCATACAAGTGGATCCATGCAATTCAAACCCATGCTGTTCAAGGGTCAACTGTATCGTCCCAAAGCACGGAGGGTGCAGAGGACAAACACTCCATGCCCCCTCCCTTCCCGCCCTTGTCCCCCATTGGTTGAGCCCCTTTAGAAGCCAGATGTAAGCAAGCCTGGGATTTGTAGTGCACAGCTGTCAGCCTCTTGCGCCCATAGTGTATGACAGACAAGAGCAGAGAGTGGATCTGTGGCAGAGTGTGGACACAGGCACATATTTTCTATTTATGCCATGGGGGGGAACGTGTCTCCATTAGGAATGGAGACTTTTATTTTCCTATCAGAAAGAGATGTTTAAAATGTCAAACTCTAAAAGCCTGGAGAAATATTGTTGACAGTATCTGTGCACTAATCAAATCTGGGTCACAAAGATGGGTTAGCTACATAGAAAGGCCGTAATAAAAATTCAAATTTTTTACAAAATGAAGTCTTCACCAGAAGTAAGATTTATCTTAGCTAAAAGAAATGCGAGAACGAATTTAATCAGCAACGAGGAGCTAAAAGATAGATAGCAAAGGTGCAAACATAGTCATGGAATGAATCTTAACACTGGTAGTGCCAAGTTGACATCTGAGCTGTAAGCCTCAGTTTCTGTGGTCGGCAGTTCTGTGCCCCCACCCCAAACACGTCTAAGTCCCAATCTTTGGAACCTGTGAATATGTTAGGTTGCATGGCACAGGGGAGTTGATTTTTCAGATGGAATTAAATTTGCTAATCAGGATGCACCTTAAAATAGGAGCGACAGTCCTGGGTTATCAGCTTGGGCCCAATGTAATCACAAGCTTCCTTACAAATGGAAGAGAGAAGCAGAAGAGGCCAGGGTGATGGCCGCGTGAGAAGGGCTTCAAAGCTGCTCTTACTGGCTTTGAAAATGGAGAAAGAGAGCGATGAGACAAGGAACGTGAGCGCTTCTGGAAGCTGGAAAAGGAAAGGAAAGAGATTCTCTCCCTTCCCCAGTGCCTTGTCACTGTCTGCATCCAGCCAGGGGAAGAGGAAAGAGCTTGCAGCAGCACACGGAGGGAGGTGTGTAGGTAGGGTCTGGAAGATGCACATATCCCTTAGCATGGGTGAAAACTCACTTGACTACACTTTACAACAAGGATGCTTAGAAATGTAGTCTAGCTGCATGGGAGTCCACAAAGGGAGATCAGATTTGGTGCATAGCCAAAGGTCTTCCCCTGCTGCATTATGTGACAAAAGCTAAAATCCTGGCACAGTCTCTACATAAAAATCATGTCTCATTGGTTCAGCTTGGAGACTTCAACAATGATTACTTCAGGTTTTAGTAGTAAAAGCTATTGTTGACGATCAATTACCAATGGAAACTGGTTACTTTCCAGTTCTGCTCTAAAACTGATCTCACAGTTGTTTGAGGATTAAAAGTGCTTATATACATGTCACTTATCATAAAGCCGGGCACACAGTAAGCATTCTGCTAAAGTTAGATGTAATGTACTATTAAAATTACTGTGAGTGTTAAAATTATCATTGCTTAATTTGTGATAGAAAAGGTAGCAGTTGGTAAATTGAGATCAAAAGTAATATTTTAAAAAACAATAATTAAGGATAAAAAGATACTGCCCCAATAACACCTGATTAGTAGTAACAAGGCGAGAAACGAGAAGCTAATGCGGCCTGAACCTGAAGCTTGTGCTTCCCAAGATTTTCTAAGTGGATCTTATGGGAAAAGTTTCTTTTCTTCTCTGGGGGCACCTGGGTGGCTCAGTCAGTTAAATGTCCAACTCTTGGTTTTGGCTCAGGTCATGATCTCAGGGTCGTGGGATCTAGAGCCATGCTGGGCTCCCCACTCAGCAGGGGGTCCGCTTGAGAGTCTCTCTCTTTCCCTCTCCTACTGTCCTGTCTCTTCCCGTGCTCCTGTGCACTCTTGCTCTCAAATAAACAAATAAACCTTTAAAAAAAAAAAGTTTATTTTCCTCTCTGGTCATAGAACCTTAAGGATGTGACCCCAAAGTTGTTGCAACTATGTCTTTTCCCCAGGGAGAAAGCCTGAAAGAACAAGGCCAAAATCCAGAAAAAAGCGAAAAGAGGGAGGTGCCGCAGGAAGGGCTTCACTCCTATCCCCCAGTGACCCCGGAGTTATCCTGTGTGTTTCAATTATTTTTATTTTGGGAAATACTTCAATATCTTTTCAATAAATCAACCTGTGAACCTTAATCAGCTCGAGCGGTGTTTGGTTTTCACAACTAAAGTGTCCAAACAGATACGAGATAGATGCAATTTTTTGGAGGTCTTGGTAAAAAGTTTAAAAGAAATATTAAAAATCTTTGCTCCACAAGAATTGTTGACAGAAGGGGGAAATGGGAGATAAATAACTACATAAACATATCAACAGAGAATTGCTTAGGAAGAAAGGAACCAGAAAATTGGAAATTGCCTCAGGATAATTCTAACCTTCTGGGCTGCTTATCAGTGTTCAGATAGCTCTTGATTCCTCACGCTAATGATGTGGAGGCATTGCACAGAAAAATCTTATTTTAGCCATTAGTTTTCATCATAACTTTATAAGCAACAGAATTGATTTCATTTTCCCCCCACTTCCCAGTAGATTTTGAAAAGCATTAATGAATTTCTAAAGTGACAAAGGCCACAATGCAGAAGAAAAATACAAAAAGAATGGATAATCCTCAACTTGGAAAATCCATTTCAGGTAACAGAGAGATGACTCTGATAATGGACAGAGGGAATTATTCAGGTCTCATGAGGTAGTAGTCTGGAGAGAAAAAAAAGAAAAGCAGACGTTGAGGCTACCATTTTGGGCATAATCAGATGTAGGGAGGAAAAAAATTTTCCTTGACCTTCTTAGGGTCCCTGGCTGGGTCTGAAAATTAAACTGACGAAGACAGATTAACAAGAGAAAAGCATACAAATTCATACAAATTTTACATGACACAGTTGCCTTCATAGGAAATGAAGACGTGAAGAAGCAGTGAGGCCTGAGTATTTTTGTGTGAGGTTTGATGAAGAGAGGACAGTCATGGAGAAATATAGATTAAAGAGTATGAGGTAGATATCGTAAACTGGGAAAACTTAGCAAGGCCTGTTTGGATTCTTCTCAGAGTCCCTCTGTCATTCATAAGGATGTTCCTTCCTTGGGAGATAGGGACAGCACCTCTCACATGAGAATTTTACAACCTGTTTCATTCTGACCTTCCTGCTTCTGCTGTTTCCTCCACCTACTTTAGCTGAAAATCTTCAATATGCCGAGGTGCCATGTTTTGGGCTAGCATGTCCTGAACCTCATTTCAGGTAATGGAATACGAAATTAAAAAACAATGAAGAACTTTCTAGAACATGCCAGAATTATGTTGGTGGTCTCTATAAGTGAAAATGGTACCTCATTTTAAAATGTTACTCAGTTATAGAGATCACCAACATAATTTGTTACCAGCATTAGGTTTTTTTTGAAGCTAACTTCAGAATGAAGCTTCTCCTTCCATCACCGTTTACAAATACAGCATGATTCCGGAGGTTGCTGCCATGTGCTGGTCTTCTACTTGAAATGTAGATCTGCCTACTAGAAGACAGACTTGTACAGGTGAGTGCAGCCTCCAGTCCAAGTGCTCAGGGCTGGATTAAGTGCTGGGTCAGGCAACTCACATCAAATTAGGTGCATCTGTTCACCTACCTTTTCTCCTGTGAAAATCTTCAGTTGTGGGAATTACAATGAATCCTCCACTACGCTGTTAAATGTATCCGATTTACATCCTAATGTTTATTTTAGGTTTGGGCTGTTTCAAGGAAAGGGAACAATCGGTATTTATAGCAAGTTATTAAATTCCGAAATAAACAGATTGTGTTATTAAATTCCAAGTTAAAATGACCCTGGCTGAAACAGGACTTTAAAATTGTTTAAAACTGTTAGTGAGATTAGGGAAGAAAAAGTAGACAGTGTTACATATTTTTGTCTTCGAAATTTTGGACACTTGTATTTACTTTTGAGGCAGACCACCCATTTATTTTGGGGGGAAAAACCCCACACACCACAATGGGCTTTTTAGGGATAAAATCGTAAAACTAGATCCCGCACATTCTCCTGGAGAAAGACAGGGAAATTGCTTAAATGCAGATGTTTCAGGTCTAAGAATTCATTTGTTCTGTTTGGAAATGGAAATTGAGTACCTTTTAGCAGAATGTGGCCTCTGTGGATTTGGTTGTCTCTGGGAGAAATGTTAATTCTTAAAAACTTCCCAGTGTTGGAGATGATTGCTCAGGCCCCGCAAGTTGTGGGTGTTCTCCTTCAGGCAACTGTTTACAGGAAATCTGTGAGATCGAAAGGAGCGCTAGAAACACCCGCGGGCATAAGGCTCGCTCTGGGGGACACCCTGACAGGAAACCCGATGCTTCACTTGTGGTTGATCTAACACTGAATCCCTCGACTGCAGGGACGCTGGACAATCTTGATCTGCTGAGTCACAGGACCACACCCTGGTGGGTGGAGTTTCCTTAATAATTCCTTGATTAATGTTCCCACTGTCCTGCACACAGAGGTTAGACTGGGGACAGGAAATGAGGCAAGACTTAGTGTGAAATTGTGTCTGAGAAAAGCATTTCTCTCTGGGGCCTATTGGTAGTTCGGCCCAGATTCCTAAGTGTG
Source organism: Ursus americanus (assembly GCF_024610735.1). Lineage (NCBI taxonomy): Eukaryota > Metazoa > Chordata > Mammalia > Carnivora > Ursidae > Ursus > Ursus americanus. The sequence goes on from NC_142143.1 coordinate 35,078,219, forward strand.
GAAGGAAGTCTTTTGCTTCAAAGTTCAGAACAAAACCCTGGAGTCCAGAGAATCTTGATCTGCAACTTGGAACAAGTTGCTGAACAGTGTTGTTGAAAGTTCAGTCTGCATCAGAGCTGGTCCAAGAAGTGTGTGTTATCAGTTAGCGAGGAGAAAGTACGGAAACGGAGAATTAGAAACTTTTAGAGCAGATTGCTAGGGCAATTTTACGTCTGCTCAATCTAATAATATATTGACATTTGTATAGCTTTTTCATTTCATGTTTTTAGTTATTTATTTTTATGATATTTTATTTATTTTGTGATATTCTATACAAGTTTTGGTCAGTAAAGGATTGAAAATAAACTCTTCATTGAATTTTCTTATCTGGGAAACACACAGATTTATTGGAAACAGTAAATGAGATGATGTTTGAAATGTGCTTAGCCTGATACCTGGCGCCTAGTAGTCATTCAATAGACAGGAGCTAATTTTAACAAATATGTAATTTGTTACTGTTTAAGTTGGGACTTAGAGAATGAGGAGAAACTTACCAGGTAAAAGAGTTTGAAGGTGAAGGTTAGTGAGCCGGACCAGGCAGTAGAAAGGAGGAACTTATGAAGGGATAGGTCAACCTGACCGAAGCTTCAATGTGCAGGTCAAAGTCCTAAACACTAAAATATATGTGTGGCTGTCACATGTCCTAGGGTTTGATGACTAGTCCTGATCACTAGGCAGGCCTATTCTCCTTAAAAATTATTTTCAAAGTCCTCAAAATTCCAATATTTCTTACTCTTATATTTGTCCTAATTTTAGTTCTGGAAATAAGGCCACTCAAGATATTGGTGCTGAGAACGTCATATTGGCGAGATTCAAAATTATGGAATATGGGCATTAGACTTTATAGGATGCGAAACGTACCCAAATGCAAAAGATGATAAAGGAAATATTTTATGTATTTAAGAAGATTAAATTTTTATAAGCGCTCTATGATACTTTTCACATAATCAATACTCTTAATTACAAACACTCCTAAATTATAGGCCCTTGTATAACCTCTGCTTGGCAGAACTTTGTTATTCATTACATTAAGTGAGAATGTGCCCTTGAAAGTAATAAATCTATGTCTTTACAGATATCTCTTCATTATTTTTCATTAATTGAACTATTCAGAGTTATCGAGGTATAAATGCAGATGCTCTCATGTTTTAGGAAGTAGCTCGATAACATTTTACTTTTCATTATTTATGTGTCACAACACACCTATGTTGTGGGAAATATGTTACAATATGCAGCATTCATAACGCTGTCGAATGAGAAGAACAAACATTAATGAGTTAACAGCAGAAACTGCATTAAAACTTTGATTCTTCATTCTTTGTTGTTTTCCTTTTTCCTGCTGAGACAGCTTGCCTAAAATTTTTGAAGGCAGGTTTTTGTTGTTATTTGCGTCTTCCCCTTCTAATTTAGATTTTCAGCCCTTCGGAAACACATTCTCATCTTATTTTTAACTAAAAACAAATGAGTCTCTCATTCTTGTTACTGTGTTCTGGTTTCCGGCTTTAATGTTAGAAAGTGATCTTTCTCAAGAAAAATTCTAACAGCAGCACGAAGTATCTCTTAGCAATTGTTGGGGGTATGGTCCCCTCCCCGTGACTGTCACGGCTATGTTGTTCGATGTTGCGGAGTTGGCATTGTTTTCCCGAGAAAATGCGCGCCACAGATGGTGCGCGGCCAGATCTTGTTGAAATGGGCAATTGTAAGATGGACGAGTCCTGAAAAGCCCTCAGCCAGTGAAGAGAACTGGTTATATTCTTTTACTGGGGGGGTAAAAAAAAGATTGTGATTTGGGCCCTGAATGACTTGAATGATAAATCAGAAGCTTCCTCTCATCTGTACACTACATTTGACAGGGAGATTTTCCCGGACACAAAATTGCAAATCGTCTGCAGAAGGAAAGGGTATGAAAATGAAAGTGGTCAATTAAATGCAAATTATCGCTGATCTCGGAGAGGTACCGACTGGCCTGGTAGGTAAGTCATGCTTTGATGATTATAGCAGTCATTTCCTTTTAATTCAAAATGGAATTCAAACAGACATCATACACAATCCTTTGTGCGGTGAACCAGCCAGCTCCCTGTTGGCCCTGCTACTCGCTGTTCCCCAGCTTGAAGCAAGTTCTCTTGTAGCTGGGCGTGGTCAGCTCCTTCTCAACATTCCAGGGTCAGCCCAAATGTCTCCTCCTTGAAAAGGACCCTCCTCTCTGTTTTATCCAAAGCAGCATCCTCTCCCCATCATTCTATGCCTTTATTTTAGTCAGACTCCTATCACCACGTGATATTATCTCGCTGACACATTTGATTACTTGCGATTTCCTGTCTCCTTGAGACAGAACATATATGTATGAGTAGGAACCACATTTATATTTTCACAGTTTCCAGTCCCTGGCTCAGTAAGGGCTCAATAAATTTGTGTGAGTAAATGAAAGAAAATTGTTTAATGGATGTGTGTTATCTCTTTAAAACAAAAACTACCCCATGTTATTTTTAACCAGGCACAAGAAAAGCCACTGATTATTGTATAAGGCTTTTTCTTAGAACCATAGTTCCAAGGCCAAGTCCTCTTTCTACTGGTTTTTCAAATGCAAAGAAATATGTATATTTCTTTGTAAGAATTTGGTTTAAAAGGATTATCAGTGGAAAAAAAAAAGCTTTCTATAAGTAGGCACACAGAAATAAACCCATTAACCATAATGCATAATCATATAGCTATTTTTTCATCTGTTGTTTTCTTTCAGTGAGAATGCAAGCATAGAGCGATATCTATTAATGTCAAACTATGGGAAGATTTGGGGATACCACTATCTTCTTATACAATTTTCTATATAATATTCCTTTTCTCGGTAGCTAGTATTTTTTTCTGAATGAATCCCATTAATCAATCTATTTAGCCTGTACTTAATCTTTATTGATCCTTTTTTCATATAAAAGAGAAAAATCAATTTTCTATTATGTTTGTTAAACAGGTAGAGTAAGATTGCAGTGGGCACGGCAAATAAAGCAATTGATAATTATTTGCTGAGATGTTCAACTTAATATATTAAGGGGAAACTACAAATAAGATAATAAATCACCACTTGATCTCTGTTAGTACTTGTGTTTATCCTGAACATCCCAAAACCTGTGTGGATCAGAATGTTAAAATTTTTAAAGTAATTTTTTAGAGCAGAAACAGACATCTTTAAAAGTATTTACCGCTTAGGGGCGCCTGAGTGGCTCAGTCGTTAAGCGTCTACCTTCGGCTCAGGGCGTGATCCCGGTGTTATGGGATCGAGCTCCACATCAGGCTCCTCCGCTGGGAGCCTGCTTCTTCCTCTCCCACTCCCCTGCTTGTGTTCCTTCTCTCGCTGGCTGTCTCTCTCTCTGCCAAATAAGTAAATAAAATCTTAAAAAAAAAGTATTTACCACTTAAACTTCCAACTTTAATGTGTCTCCAGTGTACCTGATTTGGAAAACAAAATGAGTAGAGACACTAAAAAATATTAAATTAGCCGAAGGAATCCAGCATACAAACCAAGGTTAACTAGCTCTGCTCTCCATTTCAATATACCACTTCCAAGGCAGCTCCATTTAAAGTCCTGTCATTCTTATGCTTTTGGCTTATTTAGAAGCTGAAATTTATGTAATTTTAGTGTCCAAGGATTTATACTGTCCATTACTCCTAAATTCTGGAAAATGACACAATGCAGAAAAGGATCTGTTACATAGTCTTGCCATTCTATCACCAGACTTTTCTTTGTTCTAACGGAGAAAAATTGCTCATCTACAGGAGGAAATTAGGCAGAGGACATTTGCATGCATTTATTTTATGCACCTGTTAAACATCCATTATGGGCAGATTACTGTATAGTCACTTGAATACAAAGAGATGAAAACCAGATTGCTATGTTCAGAGCTTAAAGTCAAATGGGATGATGACATATCTATGAACCCTTTGATGACATATGCGACAATAGAAAAAGGCCTTGAAGCCCTTCTCACGGGAGAGAAAACTTTTTATGAGAATGTGGAGTTTTTATAAGAAGTGAGCTATACGGGCATGGAAGTGTCTGCGAGGATTAAGTAAGTAGGATGGAGCAAGAGTGTGCACTTGGGAGCCATTTTAAAGCAACAATGAACTTTGTTTACAATGTTTTCCTGCCTATTATTAAAACACGGGCAGCATTTAATATAATTACTTCTAAAAGCTACAACTAACACAGGCTAGGTCTATTATTGTCATTGTCCTCAGCTTATTAAATAAGATACACTGTGTCCTCTCAGTAACTTGACTCACAAGAGCTGGAGGTAAATGAAAGCAAAGAGAGACATTAAGGTTTGTACGCTGTTCAGAAATTTAAGATCAAGCTCTGTCAGCACAAGGTAGAAAACACAAACCTCTGGTGACTTGCTCAGTCCTGGCTCTACGATGAAGCACACCTAGAAAACTGACCTGATCATTTTCAGCTCCGGGGCCTCTTGCCAAAAGCAAGCTGGTAGGAGAAAATCAGAAGGTTCTCTTGTCTTCAGTCAGCCCTCAACCCATACTACAGCTGGTGGTCCTTACTTGGCTGTAGTTGGAAATACCTGGAGAACTGGTCAAAAATGCTAATGCCTGAGCTCCATCCCAAAGATTCTGAATTAATTGAATTGAATTGAGGTAGGACCCAGGATATTGCTTGGCACCACTTCCCCACGTGATGCTAATATGAAGCTAACGTGGTTAATCACTGTTCTAGGCAAAGTAACAAGAGTGAACCTTCCAAGCAAAGAGGTTGGGTCAAGCCTTGCTCTTTTAAGAATGCTTTGAAGCTATCATTTCCTGCCTTTTCCTTATGAATGCTATTCTTAATATTTATTTGAATGTGATTTGTTCTAATTTAAAGGGTTCAGGGCCCTGGGAGAAGACGCAGTGGAGGAGAAGTGTGCCATTCACATCAAACTTCATAATCTAATGGGGAATCTACTTGTGACCCAAGTGCCCAACGTGGAACAGATCAGGACATGAGTTATTTAATGTTGGATAGTGATAAAGAACATAAAAATGTATTTCGAGGATTGTAAATTTTCACTTTTATGAAATAAATGAATAGCCAGCAAAAAACCTTGATCTACACATTTACTTTGGCCTGTCAGAGGAAAAGAATGTTTTTATTATCAAACAGGCCTTGGTGTTAAGTGTCTTGGAGTCTGTGGGACTGTTCTAGATATTAGAAGTCTTCAGTAAAATCATAAATAAGAAACATATTGTAACACAGAGTCTGGACGCTCCAAGCACATGTGTCTATAATCTTGACCAAATCCTTGGAAAGAAAAAGCTGCAACCAGATTTTCAGGATGCTTAGATTTGGGGGCCTGGAAAGTATTAATAGACAAGGGAATGAACAAGAGCAGTGATGCACACATTCTAAATTTCAGGATCAGCAGCAAGTCCCAGCCCCAAGTCTATATTTTGGCCTCACCATAGTGCTGAAAATCCCCAGCAATATACACAGAAGGGATTGGATTGGAAGACATAGACTTGGATCCCAGATCCACTACTAACCAGTTGAAGGAACTTGAGCAAGTTGTTGAAACTCTGAGTGTCAATTTCCTCAAATGTAACATAAAATTAATTTAAAAAAATAAAAAGGCTTGGCACACTTAACTCCCAAGTTTATTAAGAAAGAATATGATTTATTTGAAAGACATTTTGTGTGCAATTTGCAAAGTACTTTGAGACAGAGGATATCAGCATTATTAAAGCATCAACTTTGCAAACACCCCTTTGAAGAACTATCATGAAAATAACAACTGTCACCAGTTACCTAATGCTGCATAACAACTTATCCCCAAACTGTAGTATGCTTATAAAATCTCAGGATCAGGAACTTGGAAAGGGCTCAGCCAGGTATCTCTTGCTTATGATTTCTCATGATCGCAATCAGATTTCTGCTGGTGCTTCTTAAGGCATGACTGGGCCTGGAGGATTTACTGTCAAGGTGACTCGTTCCATGGCTGGCAAGTTGGTACTGGCCATTGGCCTCAGCCTCTCTCCATATGGGCCATGGGGCTGCTTGAGTGTTTTGACAGTTTTGACAAGTTGGCAAGCAGTCCAAGAGATCACGGTGAAGTTGTATTACCATTTATGACCTAACCTTGGAATTCACACACACACACACACCCGCACACACATAGACACAATCACTTCCACTTTGAGGTTTGAATCAAAGAAGGACTACACAAAAGTGTGAATCCCAGGAGGTGAGAATCATTGGGGACCATCAAGGAGGCTCACTACCAACTATTTATGTTTTTCTACAGAGTAGATTATCAAGGGCACTCAGATGGAGTTTGATAGGGAAATGAGAAAGAAAACTGAAATCAGCCCAAAGTAAGAGACACTTGTATGTGCTGCCAGAGCAAGTAACCCAAGACAAGAAAACAACTAGAGGAGAGTACAAACCAAATCATAGAAAATCTTGAAAAAGAAGACGAAGAATAGTAGAAATAACCAACACTATAGTGTATGATGTTTTGAGACTAGTTTAGCTCACAAAGAGCTCAAAAGCAGTTCATGTTTGGGGTACCTGGCTGACTCAGTTGGAGGGTTCGTGACTCTTGATCTCAGGGTCATGAGTTCAAGCCCCATGTTTGGCATAGAGATTACTTAAATAAAGATAAAACTTAAAAAAAACAAGTGGCCCATGTTCAGAAGGTCTTACAATCAATTTGAGCTTCTAATTGGAGATCAAATATTGGTAAACGATTAGCTACCACTTGAAGGTAGCTTATGCAGTACATTTTTGATTAAGTAGATTGTGCTGATAATTTGACTGTTTGTTCCCAGATGCATTATCCACCATTCTTTTGCTTTGCTCTGTATTGCAGGTAACTGAACTCTGCCAACTGTATTTCTTGAACTCGCTTTCCAACTGTTTCTGGCCGCTTTCAACCAATGGGAGGCATTGGCTAGAGACTGGAGTATGGGGCAAAGAAGCCAGGGTATTTTCTCCCTTTCCTCTCTAGTTCAGGTACAGTCTCCAGCAATAACTGCATCTTCTCCACATGTCTAACACCGCCAGACAGCTGCTTCCTCTGGAGTCCTAGCTCCTCTAGGAGAGGTTCAGTCAAGGTGTGGTTCTCATGAAAAGACATCGGGTCTTGGGCTTTGTTAACCCTACCTCCTCCCATGAGTTTCTTGTTATTGATATTTTCTGGCTTGTCTCCCTATCTCCTACAGATCTTTGAGCTCTCCCAGCACTATTAAACTATCTGATGCGGGCTCTGTTTTCCTGACTGATCCTGATTGATAATGTAAAGAATCGTTATAAATGATCCTGAATCTTGCTCAGACCATGGCACAAAATGTCAATCTAATTAAAATTATGTGGAATAATTAGGTAGTCTGGAATCTAGACTGATAGGTAAACATAGTGATATACCTAAAAAAAAAAGGGGGGGATGCCCCTATTAAGTCTCAAAGATCATGTGTACAGGGGGGCTGTTGGATATTTGGGAGGATAGGAAGGAGAGAGGAGTGATAGGCCATATATAAACAAACGTAACTTACTTAGAAGATGTCTAAACAAGTGGCTATAAGGTCTCAGAAGAAGAACACACATTAGCCTCAGGGATCTGGATGGTGGACATACAGTAGGGAGTATTGAGTAGGACCTTGATGGATGAGTAGATCTTAAAAATTTAAAGATGGGGATGACAATGTTCTAGAAATAACATGAAGCAGATACAAAAATTCAACAGAAAGAGGTGCCTGGGTGGCTCAGTGGGTTAAGCATCTGCCTTTAGCTCAGGTCATGATCCCAGGCTCCCAGCTCACTGAGGAGTCTGCTTCTCCCTCTCCCTCTGCCTCTCTCCCTTGCTCATGCTCGCTCTCTCTCTGTCTCAAATGAATAACTTTTTTAAAAAATCTTTAAAAAAATTCAACAGAAAAAAAATGAGAAATTTACTTTCTGTGATGAAATGTCTAGTTTCACTGGAATAATTGAAGAAAAATGAAATACTACACTGGGTCCAATTGAAGGGCTTACGTGACATTTGAAGAGTCTCAGTTCTTATTTTTCATACATCCCTGGCTTATAGGTAGTGTGGGAGTGACACTTCTCCTGTGCAACGATATGGTAGCAGGGATTTTGTTTTGGGTCCTGCCCAGACGGAGGTACCTAATAGTGTGCTTGGCATGGTAGGTGCCCAATGACTATTTGTTGACTGCAGGGGTGAGGCACAGGCTCCATATCATAGTTCATGGGAACTATTGAACTATTTACTCCTTCATATAAGGATCAGGCCCACACTAAGTGAAGGGCTTTATTTAAATGTCTTCCCCAAATATTTCACAGAACAAAGCACAGCATTAAAAAACCATTCTAACTACATTATCAAGATAACTGCCAACACCTCTCAAAATGTGAGCTTCGAAGCACAGGAGTCTGTGTGACTTCGAAGATTATTTAGCACAATTCTTTTTTAGCACAGTCTGGGCTTGGGTTCAACAGGATTCAACACTTATTTATCCCTTAAAAAATGTTCGTACTCTAATGTGGCCCTTAGCAGGGGTTAATGGATCTTCAAACTGGAACGTCTTTCCAAACTCGCACAGCTGCTATGAGTAAAAACACCAGACTCCCAGATGCCAGGCTTGTGTGACAGAGCTCTGGCACCAGCTGAGTTTGCTATTCATGCTTCCATTGTCTCACAATACACCCGGCAAACAAAGCCCTATAGATGGCTGGTCGTTTTCCTGGCTAGTGAAAAGCAAGGCCCAAAGGGCAGCGCTTGGAAAAAATCCACCTGTGGGTAGGGACTCTTAATTGAAATCTCAAATACGATTTAGCGCTCTGGAATACCACTTCTTGGAGCTATTCTATTCTTCCCCACAGGGTACATCTTGACTCTGACTCTTGTAAGGATGGGAAGCCATTCCATATATGCTGCGCCTGGTAAATGCGGCTATGGCGAGACATTAACGAATCCTGCCTTTGGGGAAACAGTTTCCCACCACGGATGCCTGCTCTGAGCCCATCCACTTCATTCAGTTTTGTTTCGTCTTCTTTAGCATCTAACTTGGTCTATTTCTAACAAGCATCTAAAAGCCCCATAACAATGAATACGAAAAATGTTTGTGTTCTTTTTTGCAGTGGGAATGTCCATTTATCAAATGTTGTTTCAAAGAAATGTGTGTGTACGTGTATGTGTGTCTGTTTTAACAGAAGTTTTCATCGTAAGGGATCTTGACATTCTGGAGAGAGAGACAGAGAAAAAGGTTGTATTGGTAATTGTGTTTGTGGAGGTAGAGAGAAAGTTTGTATGGTGGTCCCTTATTAAACTATTGCTGGAGCTCGATCTCATAGAAAACCTGGAAAACAAAGATGTTGTTTTTTCTATTAATAAGTAGATACCATAGATGGAAAATAGTAACACTCTCGGGATAGAATTGAGATATTTTTATTTCTTATGCTTGCCTAAGACCAAAGGATTTTATTGCCAATGGCAATGTTCAGTTTAGCAGTGAAGAAAGCACTCAGAAGGTGTCACCCTGAGAATGTCCTGGTGGGACTGAAACTATAGCAACTGAGTAAAATTCTGGAAATCCAGAATGTTATGGAAACAATGATCATGGCCATGAGGTCCCTCTCACCATTAGTTATCACCTATGATTCTGAGATTTGTCTGAGGAAGACTTTCACATTGTATAATTCCCATACCTATTTCTGTTCAACTTATTTCCATTCTATGTGGAGATGCGTAGAGTCTGAACGTATTGCCCGTTCAGACAGATACTCCCAAGCACACCGGGTAGAATGTGTGTATTTATCAACCTGAGCCCTCTCAGAGCATGAGCAAAATTCAATTTATAAATAGAAGAAAGAAGATATACTTTGTCAAACTTCAAAATTTAAAAATCCAGGGGGCCTGAGTGGCATAGTTAGTTGCATACCCCGCTTTTAGTTTGGCTCGGGTTGTGATCTCACGGTTGTGGGATCGAGCCCTGTGTCAGGCTCTGTGCCCAGAGTGAAGAGTCTGCTTGAGATTCTCTCTCCCTCTCCCCCTGACCCTCTCACTTGAGCTCTCTCTCTCAAATAAATAAATCTTTAAAAAAATAAAAATTAAATTTAGGGATGTCTGGGTGGCTCAGTCAGTTAAGCATCTTGCCTTTGACTCAGGCCGTGATCCCAGGGTCCTAGGATGGAGTCCGGAATCAGGCTCCTTGCTCAGCAGGGAGCCTGCTTCTCCCTCTGCCTACCAGTCCCCCTGCTTGTGCTCTCTCTCTCTGACAAATAAATAAATAAAAATCTTAAAAAATAAAATAAAATAAAATTTAAAAATCCATAACAGCACTGTGTGTATGATTATCTCACACCTTGGTAAATTGTTTCAGTATCCACAATTTTTCAAAGCCCCTTTAGTATTCATTTCTATAAGGAAACTAACATGAGATAAAAATATTGGGAAGAATTTACAATAACATTGAATTTTCCAGTTGTTATAACAGTAAGAAATAAACACAGATTAATTCTGATTTTAAATCTGTTGCTAATTCTCTTCGTATATATTCATCCCTTACCTCCCTTGTCTCCCTTGTATTATCTACACTATACTCGTTTAGTATTCTTGTTTTATAATGATTTCAGCTTTTGGTAAACATTATGGTTGTTCATTATTTTGGAACAATTGACAACTACAAATTGGACAAGCACAAAACAAAAGTTAAAAAAGAAAAATCTGTCTAGTTGTTGGGGCACCTGGCTGGCTCAGTTAGTAGAGCATGTGACTCTTGATCTCCGAGTTGTTAGTTCGAGCCCCATGTTGGGTGCAGAGATTACTTAAAAATAAAATCTTTAAAAATAAATAAATAATTAAAAATCTCACTATCTAGAAATGACCCTTTGAAATGGACATTAATCCCCTCATATCGTCCACATGACAAAAAAGATAAATATATGAATTTATTATTTCTTTTTTTAAAAGATTTTATTTTTAAGTATGTCTACACTCAACGTGGGGCTTGAACATACAACCCTGACATCAAGAGTTCCACACTCCACCTACTAAGCCAACCAGGGGCCCCTGAATTTATGATTTCTAATTAAAGGTGTCCAAGGCTAGGTTCCCTGGAATCAGATGCTAAGATGGAGTTTGGGGAGCAACATATTTATAAGGGCTCAACACCAGTGAAGGGAAGCAGTGCTGGTAGAGGGAGAAGTCAAACTGTGATGTGGGCTAGAAAAAGCCTTGGCCAAGCCAGCGGGGTGGCCTAGGATAGGCTGTGCCTGTGGAGGGTCCTACACGGAGTCTTCGTGTGCCCACTTGGTCAGGGAATGCAGACTGCCCCCAGAAAGAGTGTGGTCCTGGCGAGGGATCTCCATGTAGCTGTGACTGTTCTTGAAGGAGCTGGCAGCCTAGGCTGTCTGCTCATCTTATCCCCTCAGCCATGAGGGAAGGGCAGCAAGGCCTTCCTTTCAGGGGGATCTGGGCAGTACATCTCCATGCGCACTCCAACAGAGGTCTGTGTTAGTCTTTATGTGATGAAACATGGCCAATAAATCAATTCCTCTGCACAGTTGTCAAGTCCAGGAATTAAAACATTGCACAGAAGTAGCTTATATAACATCCAGCCAAGTAAATTTAGACTTGCTCTCACATTTTTTCTGTAGTTAAATAATTGCTTTAATAATTTGATTGCCTTCTAGTTTTAGAAATGAATTCCTGTCGCTATGGCATATGGAAGTTTTTTATTAATCATCTGTTAATTCCTATTTGTAAGTATTGCTTATGTTACATAAAAGTGTAGATTCAAAAAGTGTGTGGGGAAAGGCCCCATATTTTCATCTTGTCTAACTCCTGCATTTTATATATGAAAACGCTGGCTCAGAGAGGTAAAGTCCCTGGTCCAGATTTACCCAGTGGTAGAACGAGGGCAAGGACTTATCACTTAACTACTAGCATAATTGCTGTCTTATAAAAGATAAAGTGGGGTTTTTTAAAAGTATCAATTAAAAAAGGATGATGAAAATGTACCCCTAAATCTTACTCTCATAAAATTTATCCCCAAGTGTATGATATTTCAAATTCATTACAAATACCATCATTTGGGTCAGTGCTTATCAATGAACTATACCATCTTACGTGTCATCTTATATGAAAAAGATAAGCTGTCAGGTTGTTCTAAGAAATTTAGCAACATCTAAACCCTATAGAAACCCAGAATTTTCACAAATGACATTTCATACTCAGTTCAGGGTATCATTACTGGAAAATTTTTGAAAAGTGGGAATAAATCTGTATCTGTCTTTTGGTTATTTATTTATTTATTTATTTGGTCTTTTAAATAAGAGTTCTGCGTCTAGCTATGGAGAGTCTTTGGAAAGAGAAAACCTTAATAGCCTCATCTTATTGCTTATGTATTATGTTTTTCGTGGTTACAAAGTGGAGGGAAAAACCCCTGAAGAGTAAGTGTGGCAATCTGAAGGGTTGAGGCAATACAATAATTGACATCCAGCTCTGAGTAAGAGCAAAGACACAAGACCACATTTGCCTGCCACCCCTTTATGAGATTGCTGCCCCTTTGTGATTTCTTGAGCAACAGAAAGAAGCCAAGACCAGTGTATCTCAGTCTTCAGAGGTTCTATCAATGCCGTGATGTTCACAGGACTCTCAGAGCTGAGTGAGACATGTCTCCCACCCAGTTCAGATTTTATATGACAGTATTTCAGAATCCTCTCTTAGTATCTGTGCCCTTCCATCACCATGACAACCAAGGATATTTTCAGAGAAGTCAGCCAGTCACTAATCTCTTCTCAGCAAATTCTGAGACATGGGATTCAGAAGACTCACCTTTTCTCGTGAATTTTTGGGATTTTGTGACAGCTGACACTAACCCCTAAGCATTGACATCTTGGTAGTACCAATGTATAGTCAGGACTTTGGTTCCATGTGTCAAAAATTCGGGGCGCCTGGGTGGCACAGCGGTTAAGCGTCTGCCTTCGGCTCAGGGCGTGATCCCGGCGTTATGGGATCGAGCCCCACATCAGGCTCCTCCACTATGAGCCTGCTTCTTCCTCTCCCACTCCCCTTGCTTGTGTTCCCTCTCTCGCTGGCTGTCTCTATCCTGTCGAATAAATAAATAAATAATCTTAAAAAAAAAAAATTCCACCTAAACCAGTTTAAGGCAAAGAAAGGGGAATTGATTGGCTCCTGTGACTGGAAAGTCTAAGCAACGATGACTTTAGGCACTGATAAATTCAAGTTCAAAGATGTCTTCATTAAACTACATTTTCTCTATGTCTAAGTTCTGCTTTTCTCTGTGATGGCCTCAATCTCATATAGGCATTGGGTGACCCCAAAATATCCACTGGCAGCTTTAGACTTACATATACTTACAATTAACAATTTCAGAAAATAGAGTGATCCTTTCTCCAGATAATTCCAGTAAAAGTCCCAAGGACATTTCTAACAGACTTAGTCTGAGTCATGTGCCCCACACACATAACTTGGGAGCTTGGGGTATAGTCAACACCACCCAAACCAACTGGGCTAAGAATGAAAGAAGAATGATTCCACAAGGAGACATTGGGCATTAATAAAAAGTTCACTGAATGAGCATATAGTTTGGGCTATCTCCCATGAATAGAATAGCATCAAAACACATATGCAGATGTTGCATATCAACCAGAGGAAAGAAGAAACATTCTAATCCAAAAGAGAGCAGGCTGAATGACAGAGGGTTGAACACTATATAATCCTGAATAATCACAGAAACACAGTATTATCTGGAGTGGCTGCGACTGCGTACAGCCCCTGAAGACACAGGATTGTTTACTAGAATTGTACCACATTTTAATTTCTGTTAGTCAGAACTTTCTATTTCAAGTTTAATCAATCTAACGAAAGGTTGCTTGAACAAAAGAGAAATTATTAGCTCATGTAATAGAAAACACAGGGCTTTTTTTTTTTTTTTTTCAGGCAGAACTAGGGGTAGGGCTCAAACATTGTCATTTGAATCTTGCTTCTCTCTCCCCATATCTCAACTCTACTTATATGGCTTCAAAAAAGTCCTGAGGCAGAAACTCATCCTCTCTGGCACAACTTGGCTCATGTACCATCCTTGAACCAATCACTGGACCAGAGGGATGCGGTACTCTGATTAGCTAGATGAGTGATGTGCTCGTCCCGGAAGCCAGAAGCTGAAGTCAGTTTTGTTCAAACGACACTGACAGGGGCTGGGGATCCTGCAAGGAAAAGTTAGGAGGCAGTATCAAGAAGAGAAAAGGAAGATATCCTCTATACCAGGATCCTCTTCACATTTGCAATATACATGATGTAGCATCCTGGGAGTGACAGGAGGGGATGAGCTCAAGGTTTAGATAAAAGATTTTGTAGGACTTAAGTAACTTCTCAGCCACATTAGGAATAAGGATGGGAACTTTTAAAAATCAAAAAGGGCGAAGCAAAAACCTCTGGGTCACTAACGACAAAAAAAAAGCTTTCAGCACAATTTATACTTAGGATCTTTGATCCCTGTGGCTGCTCTGACGAAATCCATTCCCATCCTTGATTTTTAATGTCTTTCCACTTGGCTATAAATCCAGCCACTGCAGCTCTGTTCTCATTCCATGGCTTCAGGTTTGAGGCCTCTCTTGGTCTCCCAAACCCTAACCTCCTCCATCCTGAGATTGATCCTTGTTTCTAGGTATCCTGTCATCTACACCTGGCCCTCCAGCTGTACTCCTTCAATCTCTCAACGCTCACACCCAACAGTCATTCATTCCCAGTGGTCTCTATCATCTGTGTCTTGCCTCCATCTGCCCGTGGGCAGCAGGAATCATTCTTCCTCCTGGAATCTATATGTCAGTATCTCACTGAAGTCACAAAGAACTTAAAGTTCTGGGATTTTCGCAGGATTACCCTTAGGAGCTTCTTTTTCATGCACATAAGGTGCAGAGACAATACAATGATGTAGGGAAATGTGGAGATGGAGAAGGAAGTTGGAAGCACTCATGTGGTACAGGCTCCGTCTTCACAGGCACATAGAAGAGAGAAACAGATCCTCAGAAAGATAGAGGAGAGAACAGCTGTGGAGAAGTGGTGGGTAATCCTTTAGATGACTGAAGATATTTCTGAGCTGCTGTGAGGTCCCAGCTGAGGTCACACAGCATGAAAATATGTTGTAGGAGGAAATACATTACATTTTCCTTCTCTTGGTTATTTGAATATAATTTTACTATTTTTTATGTTTGTGCATAAATTCCATTAATATTTATATCAGTTGGATGGCATAATGAATTGCCTTCTAGGTTGGTAAAATCATCAATGTGTCAATGATAAATTGACTCTAAAAATATCTTTTTGATCCTCAAACGTCTTTAATCACAAAATTAGGTCAAAACCCCAGAGATCTTTGGCCCAGGTTTTGTTTTGTGGGGTTTTGTTTTGTTTTATTTTAAGTTTTAGAGCTTGTAAATTTATAACCCTTTACTAATGACTCTTCAACTTTTGTGTTTATGAAAAAAATTCTGACTCAATACGTCAGTGTTGGAGATTCAGAATGTATATTATTAAAAACACTCTGTGATTCTGTGACAGTTGGTTCTAGAACCATTGGTCTATATGGAGGGATATGAATAGTGTCTGTCAGTCTGTACAGTCTATGTAGTGGAATTGGCCCACTGAGTCATCTTTCCCACCCATTTTATGCTGATTCTGATGGCTCAAATTTACTCTTCTTCCATCTCAGTGAAGTTCGATATTTCACCCATTTGCCGGAATGGAACATGGTTGCCAATAATTAGCAAAGCAGTTCAAATGGCAAACTGTATTTACAAAGGAATCAAAAGATGATAATGAGCAAAGCTAAAAGCCTCAGGCATCACATTTTAATGGCTGGATGACAGCAGAATCTGCTAACTGATTGCATTTTATAACCACACTCTAATAAGGAAATTCATCTTGAAGGATTGCCCAAATTCCTCCCATGTATTTCCTAGAAGTGATAAAGCAGTAGTAGAGATAAAGGCACATTTTATATACAGGAACTTATTATGATATACCTGACTCTTATAATAGGAAGCTGGGGACTCTGAGCCATAACTTAACCATGTAAGAAGGGGGAAAATTGCAACTAATAAAATATTTGTTATGAACTTAGAATAGTATCTCAGATCATCTGTCCCCCACTCCTAGCTGAAAGAAATGCAGCCCGCATCAGGGAAATCTTTGATATCTTAGTTTTTGAAGCACAAAACCACCAGTGGAAACCTGTACATGTTCCCGGCAACAAGATAACCATAGAATTTAGATTTCAGGTAGGAGAAAGAGAAGAAACATGATCTGGTTCATTTAAGGGGATGGACAACATTCATTTCACTTCATCATTTCTGAGCATGTGCTGCTCTGCAGTGACCTTCTTGGATATACCTAAAATCCAAAGTGAAACTATGAGGCAGAAGTGAATACAGAGATGGCTGGAGACAAGTGATGGGATGGAGTTAGGGATGGGACAAAGTCAAGATGGAAATAATGGAAGTGTATTGATATGCTGTTCCTCCCCTACTCTCCTAATTCAAATGATTAAACCCACTAGGAATTTCCTGTTATCATTCATTCATTCAATCATTTATTCTACAATCTTTAGTGAAATGCTATTATGCGCTAAGGGTTGTTAAGCTCTTATCTCAGGAGACACATCCTTCCCTTCACATTTTACAAATGAGAAAATAGAAATGTAGACAATCATACAGTACAAAATCCCATTCTTAATACCAATAACAAGAGAGGGAGAATATAATCTCAACAGGAAATATATATAACTTAATTTCATAATGCTTATGGAATGTTGAAGATTTGAATAGTTGTTTTTAGATCATAGAATCTATGATCTATCAACTAAACAGAATATTATTCAACCATATAAAAAGTGATGAAAAGGGTGCCTGGGTGGCTCAGTCAGTTAAGTGTCTGACTCTTGATCTCAGCTCAGGTCTTGATCTCAGGGCGTGAGTTCAAGCCCCTCATTGGGCTCCACACTGGGCATGGAGCCTACTTAAAAATAAATAAATAAATAAATAAATAAATAAATAAATAGGAAGGCATAAATAATGTGAAAACTACTTATAATATAGAAAATTAAAAAAACAAGATGTAACATAAAGTACCATATTTATTAAAATTTTTGAACATAAAGGCAAAGAAAATTAATCAAAATATTAATTTTGGTTGTGCTTAGGTTAATAGGGCTATGAACATCCTTCTTTCTCTCTTTTACTTCCTGTTGTTATGTATTTCCAGATTTCCTTTTATAAAAACAAAACATCATAAAAAAGAAAAATATATATGACCTATTAGCTAATGTCCAAATTTGGCTACACATTTTGAGCATATACCACTGCATGTTCCTTTTGAATTGTTGTTCCTGATATTTTAAAGATTGGTTTTATATTCCAGCTTTGGATTTCCTCTAGGTTTTGAACCCGAGTATACATAATCTATCCTTTTGTTGCTTGTACACTTGTATGCCAATGAATTGTCATCTCATAATTACTGCCTAATAGAAAAGAGAGCCACAGATCAGAAAAGATTATGAAATTGTGGTGCAGCAAACTTCACTTTATCTCATGCTACCCTATCCTATTTTGAAATCATAATTTTAAAAAAAGATTACTAAAGAGCCCAACATAAATACCTGCAGTGGTTTTGGGTTTCTTGAATTAGTCAGTATCCACGTGTGTTAATGTGTGGATTTCATGACATGAATATGTAGAAACATGGTTTCTAATAAATACTTGAGAAATTTGACATCACAATATAAGTTGAAGATAACCATATTTGACTCAAGATCCCACTGACTCTCAATCCTTCACTTACTATTCTATGGACTAATTTTAACATATTAAATCAGTGAAAACTCATTTACTTTTTCCAAGTTGAGAATTGCCATTAAGACAATGCCTTGAGCAACCTATCACTAAAAATGCTTTGTAAATGGCAGAAAGATATTTTTTCATAAATTTTTTAAAAGATTTTATTTTATTCATTTGAGAGAGAGAGAGAGCACAAGCAGGGGGAGAGGCAGACGGAGAGGGAGAAGCAGACTCCCAATGAGCTGGGAGCCTGATGTGGGGCTTGAATCCAGGACCTGGAGATCATGACCTGAGCCTAATGCAGACTCTTAACCATCTGAGCCACACAGGCGCCCCCCATTTCCCCCCATAAATTGAATAGAATATTTGAGAAATGGTCATTTGTAGATATTCTAGGGACTCTATTTTTCTCTCCATCCCACCATGGCTGAGACCTGGTAAAAGATCTTTAAGGTAGGCTTAAACTAATTTACACTGCCTTAACTCAGTAGAGTTTTATTAATATAGTAGCATAAAAAAGAGTCAGGATAAAGGTATTTATGCTCCATTGTATGGCAGAGATGGGTGGGTGTGTGAGTGGGACTATGTGTTTGAGAATGTGTGTGCACCTTGCCTTGACGTAGGACAGAGCACCAACAGCACCAAGGGGGCTTCAGAGAGCTTCGCTTCCCTTCCCTATTTCCATGAAACCCATTGTTATATCTTTTATATGCCTGATAGATGCTTCCTAATCTTCTGAGAAAAGCTATGCAAATGCAGCTTCAAGATTCATCTCACCTCTTTCTCTAACTAGATTGGTCAACCCTAAGATTCCTAAATATCATGTAAATAAAAATTCTGGAACTGGCTTCCCAGGGAGGTCAAGGGGCTCTGGGGACTTTCCCTGCAGAGAGCCCTTACATCTCTTACTTTCTCCTGGACACCAGGTAAAATTGAGTAACCCACAGATACATTTTTGCATGGGTATACATCCCACTTCAAAACCGTAGCTGTCAAAGAAATCAAATTAAATCTGACTCAACCTCTGTCTTGCCAGGATGATAGGAAATGCAATATGTCACTATTAATTTTTTTTGAGGGAGAATAGGTCTGGTCATCCCTAGAATCCCATGAAAATTCAAGAAACTTATATAGTGCCTCAAAAATGAAAAAGACCATTGTAGTTCATAATGTTCTTCACTGATTTCATCCATCCATCCATCCATCCATCCATCCATCCAGTCAGTCAACAAATAGTGAGAACTTATTAGTGGCACATTGTTCTAGGCACTAGGGATACCTCAGTGAACTAGACAGCAACATCCAGGCCCACTTGGACCCTTGCAGGCAGGCAACTCTGTGGCTCCAATGCTAAGTTTGAATACTGGTGGGTTTGCTGATGCTGAGTGGCCTGACCCCAAGACCAGCTTGTCTTAGTGTGTTCCTAAACCCTTCCCCAAATGGGTCTTGCTTCATTCAGATAGATCTGCCACTCTGCCTCTTGTTCTCTTGGCCCATCTTGACTCTCCTCCTTTTTCCTACCCAATACAAAACATACTCTCCACATCTCCTTTCCTTCAATATGTTTCCCTTTGGAAAACTAAAGCCCAGAAAGCAGGTTATCTATAAGCAACTTTGGCTTTTTATGGTCTAACACACAGCTGCTCTCTGGTGGCTGGCACAAAGGTCTGACTTAGAAGAAAAGCATTGGGAAAAGGTTACAAAAGAATGAAACATAAATTTATAGGACAAGAAAAAACCTTGAGGGGAGTGTGGTGAGATCCTGAAGAGCCTTTGCTTTCCCAAAGCCAGTTCACCTTTGGCTTCCCAGGGATTTTTTTTTACAAGCTCAGTCTGACCTGTTATGAAATTGAATTTAAGTTGATTTTTTTTACAATAGGTCAGAAAACTTAAGGTCAAATCTTATAAACTTTATCTCGGTTCTAACATTTGTATGACTTTAGGTCTTATTTCTGTAATCTGATCCAAAATAAAAATAGGTGAACCAGAAATATTCTAGGCTTTTAAGAGTTTATTTTTCCTATTTAAGCATCCCTATATCCTTTATTCTTTGCTAATTTTCTATAACCTGGACACAGTTAGTACAATTATCTAGGGATCAAAGCAATTGCATGTAAAAAAAATAACATTTATAGTTACTCCTGCCAAAGAAAAATCATGTCTACTTCATTTATATCTCAGGTAGGAAAAGAACATTCAGTCGCTGAGCTAAAGAAAAATCAAACAAATCATAGGGAATTTTAAGAATGCATGCTACTCAAGGCATTCTGTGATAGTTTAGCTCTTTTAGAATCAAAAGCTAAACTTTGGGGTTTTGAAGTCAGCCCTTATTTGAGAGTCTAGACATCAAGGAGCTGACGTGAGAAGGAATATAATTTGGTCTTGGAATGGAATATAAATCTTAGTGTGGATAAATGAGGGGTACAAACTCTGTAATTTGCCCAATTTTCCAAATCATCTTCACAGTTAATTTTATAGAACACAGCATTTAACTTTGAGTTTGGACAGCTTTGGCATTTCTATACTTGAGGGTGCCTATGAATTACTTGAATCTTAAACCATATATACTCTTTTTTCTATTTCTCTTTTTTCCTGTTTCTGGCTTAGGAAAAGAAAAAAAAAAAAAAAAAGCCAGAGACGGGGTAGAAGCCCCTTTCGGGTAAACAATATATTCTTTTCCTCTATCCTGTCTCCGCCATCCTTACCCCATACACTTCCTTGTCTTGTTACCTGTATGTGCCCCATACAATCCCCTTCCCTACAATCCTTGGTAGGAATCCAGTTTTTATTTCAAGTCCTAGACATCGCAAGAGTTATATATGAAAACAAAAATACTTTCAATGCATGCTGGCGAAGAGCTTTCGTAAGCTTAAAGATTTATTACCCTCAAAGGCGAATATTTAAGAGGTCTCTTTTAAAATAGCTATGGAAATCTTATATTTGCTTTGGAATTATTTGTATATTAATCATTTGCAACCAGCTGGATATGTGTATTAGAAGAAAATCCACAACTCTATCTCTGCCATGGTGGCAGTAGGAAAAGGTGGGGTGGAATCACTGATTTGGCCGTCTAGAAATATAGGAGTAAGTGTTCCAGATCAGTAGTGGTAATCTTACTACCGGGGAAGTATTTTCTTTTTTCTTTTTCTTTTTTTTAAAGATTTTATTTATTTATTTGACAGAGATAGAGACAGCCAGTGAGAGAGGGAACACAAGCAGGGCGAGTGGGAGAGGAAGAAGCAGGCTCCCAGCAGAGGAGCCTGATGTGGGGCTCGATCCCATAACGCCAGGATCACGCCCTGAGCCGAAGGCAGACGTTTAACGACTGAGCCACCCAGGCGCCCCCAAGGAAGTATTTTCAAGAGTCAATTTTTGCTGGAATCTGTCCTGCAGAGTGTTTCTTAAGTTTTAATAGTACTACTTGAAATGTATTATATTTTAAACAATTTAACTAATATTTACTGCACCTTATTATGTGCCAGGACTGCTTCCTCAGATCCTTTACGGAAAGGAAGAAGGAAGTAAGGGATGAGAAGGGAGAAAGAGAGGAACAAATGTGATTAAATGTATATAGTACAATGAACTTTTCTAGTTACTTTCATCAGGCACCATTGCATAGATCTATATAACTGAGAGTTAAATTTATGATGCTACTTATATTTTTGGAAACTTATTTTGAATCTGAGACCCTAAAGTTTCACACAAGAGCCTGAAATATTAATTTACACGCATAAGCACATTAATCAGCCCCAAAGTCAAAATGACCTAGAGTGAGTAGATACAGTGAAGCTGAAATAGATCAGGCTTTCCTTTTCAAATCCATTCTTTTTTTTTTTTTTTTAAGATTTTATTTATTTATTTGACAGAGACAGAGACAGCCAGCGAGAGAGGGAACACAAGCAGGGGGAGCGGGAGAGGAAGAAGCAGGCTCATAGCGGAGGAGCCTGATGTGGGGCTCGATCCCATAACGCCAGGATCACGCCCTGAGCCGAAGGCAGACGCTTAACCGCTGTGCCACCCAGGCGCCCCATCAAATCCATTCTTAATAATTAAAAAATCTACTTCTCCAAACAAACAAAAACCCCCAATTCCTTACAAAAATTTGAATGTAGTCCATACGCTCTTTACATCTAAAACATAAGGAAGAAAGTTTTTCTCTTCTTATTAAAAACAAGTAAAGCTATGTTTGGAGTTCTTTCTATATACCAGAGACTATGCTGAGGTCTGTAGTACTCTTCCCTTCACCGTTACAACTGGAGATACAGTTTCCTTCACTTTACCAGGAGAAGTCTAAGTATGTAAGGTCTTATGAGTATTATGTGGTAGATAGGACTCCAGCCTTGGGTTACCTAAGTGCAAAGTGCACACTCTTACTTTAGGTATCTTACAGCTTTGATATGAATATAGATTGAAACCAGAAATGAAAGACGAATGTTTGAAAGAGAAAGCGTCTAGCGCCTGTGTCAGTAAGATTAAACTAATCACAGATCAAGTGCAGGAGCCAGTCGGCTCACTAAGCCCACACAACACCACTGAAATCAAATAAATGGTGACGTGGAGGCAGCATGGGAAAGTCACTCGAGGTGATGGAACACATATCTGACTGCTAAGCCAGCAAATAACATAAGAGGGTTAAAATCAACTTATTGCAGAAATATTTATTGAGTGTATCCCATGTGCCAGGGAGAGACACATGCCGAGGATACAGAAACAAGTCTTACAGGGAAAAGCAAACAGTAGGTCAGTTAGGACTCCTTTAGCTGAAGTGATGGAATACCTGACCCAAACTGGTTCAAGCAACAAGGGATGATATTGAGATCATAACTGAGATCACTGAGACATTCAAGGGACCATCTGGTTTCAGGCATGGCTTGATCTGGGGCTCAAGCAATGTCACCAGATGTGCCCCCACACTCAGCCCTCAGCAATTTCAGGCTTACATTTGCTTTTACTTTGTCTTATAGTTGAAAGATTAAGAGAAATCAAATAACCTCATAGAAGGACAAAAGTCCTAGAATTGAATCTTATTGGTCTGATTTGCCTTGCTTGGGTGTAATTCATCCATGAAGCAATTGGTATGGCTAAGGGGATGAGAGGCACTCGTTGGCTTTGCCTAAAGCAGGTGCTCTAGCCCTGGAGCCTGCAGGCGGTGCAATTAGCAAAGGAGGCAAGGCAGTAAAGACTAGACAAACCAAAACCATGACCTAAACATCACAAGAAGAAGGAATGGACCGTAGATGACCAAAGTAAATGGTTGCCACCTGTATGCAAATAAGGATTTCAATATGATAAGTCATTTTAATAGAATTATAAGGGAGTGAAAGCAGAGAGTGGGAAGTCTCTGGGGCGCCTGGGTGGCGCAGTCGTTAAGCGTCTGCCTTTGGCTCAGGGCGTGATCCCGGCGTTATGGGACCGAGCCCCACATCAGGCTCCTCCGCTATGAGCCTGTTTCTTCCTCTCCCACTCCCCCTGCTTGTGTTCCCTCTCTCACTGGCTGTCTCTCTCTCTGTCAAATAAATAAATAAAATCTTTAAAAAAAAGAGAGAGAGAGTGGGAAGTTTCTAACTGGGTTAAACATGACATTTATGTTGAGTCTTGAGGATAAATGGAAATAGGTCAGACAAATGGGGGAAAAAGAAAACGTTTCAGCAGTGGAAAAAAAAAACAGAGTCGTTTTGGGGAATAGTAAGAAGCATCTACCTGGAGAACTGGATGTTGAGGCTGTGAGAGACAGAGGGAAGGAGAAGGTGGGGGTGAATAAGCAGGCTTACGGTCACATGATGGAAAAGATCATAACTTTGGACTTTATTTAATGAGTGATTCACTGAAGTTTTCCAAACAGTGCTTTAAGACAAGAGTTGGCAAACTTTTTCAGTAGAAGGCCAGTTGGTAAATACGAGGTTTTGAAGGCCATATTGTCTCTACTAATCACTGTGCCCCTGCAGTGTGAAAGGACCCACTGATAATACATAGAGGAATGGGCATGGCTGTAGTCCAATGAGACTGTATTTATGGGCACTGACATTTGAAATTCATAGAATTTTTACATCTCAAAAAACACGATTCTTAATTTTTTCAACCATCAAAAAAGTGTCAAAAACATTCTTAGCTTAAGGATGGTAAAAAAAAATTTTTTTTTTTTAATGAAAAAGAAGTAGGCCAGATCCTGCCCATGTGCCTGGTCATAGTTTGCTGACTCCTGTCCTAAAATGATCAGCTTTATGCTTTGGATTGCCTAGAGCAAATACAAAAGGAGCAATAGAAAAAAAGAGAGAGGGAGAGAGAGAGGGAAAAGAAGCTTTCCTGCCGTCCTGATAATTCAGTTTCTGTGTATAAAATGAGAGAATGAAGATTCCCTGACATAAACAAGACCCATCCTGGAGAAAGCAACTCTAAGCATGGGTCCTTCACCCTTTAAATGAAAACCAATCCCCCATGTGAAGGATGCTCTGTAACCGAAGCATTTATATGCGAAGCCCACAGAGTGCTCCAAACGCAGAGCTTCTCTGTGGGCTAATTTATCAAGTAGAAAGGAATTTGTAGACTTAATGTAAGAGAACACCTGCTGTAGTACATCTGGAACTTTTATTCATTTTGTAGTATTCATTATACTAAAGTTAAATTCAATAGGCTTTATATGAATAAATTCTTTCTGAGATTTTTTTTTTCCAAAGGGCCTATTCGATGAAGTATTGCTAATGGCCACTTAATCGTCCAACTAAGGCACAGGTATAGCACAGTGGAAAGTGAAATGGTTTGCTCAAGGCCACTCTATTCATGTAAGAGCTGGAAAGCACATGGAAATCTTACGGTTCCTAACTGAGCTCTCATCTCTACCATTACTATTGTCTCTGTTTTTGCTTCCACAATTTATACTAATGCATGCACCTTTATCATTTTGAGTAATTTCTGATGAAGATGAGAGACAAGATCATTCTGCTTACTCTATTTGTTTCCCCTGTACTTGGCAGTTTTCATTCCTTCATTCTTTTATTTGACAATAGTTAATGCGTACCTATTCAGTAACTGACATTGAACAAGATGTTTGAGAAATAAAGATAAATAATAGGAAAGCAAGCCCAAATCTTAGCCTAAAACAGTGGCGCTCCTAGTACAGCCAAACATAAGCACCGTTAGCTTTGACCCAGAACCCGCTATGGAAGCTCAGGCCCCCAGCTTCACCCAGCAGTTTGTGTTTTAACAACCCCTCCGAGTGATTCTGATCTACACACCGGCCGGTGGTCTAAAGAAAGTAAGACAAGCAAACAGAGTTACAAAACACTTCAATAAAGTAAGTAAGAGCTATGTATAAATCTCTCTTGGACCAGAGAGAAAGAAGCTTCTGAGCTCTTCTATATTTAGTGTAGAAAATACATGCTCTATCTAAAATGCATGTATGTTCCTGGCATCCTTTCTTGCATAAAACATCTCAGTGTTCCCTATTGTTTTCAGGATAAAGTCCAAGATTCTTAGCATTCCATTGAGGGGGCTCCAGGATCTGGTCCATCTTCTTTCCAGTCTCATCTCTTGCTCCTCCATCATTGTACAACTTGTAGTACAAACACATGCCATATTATTCTCACTTCCTCTGTGCCCGGGGTGTCTTTCTCTCATGCCTCTCTCCAACACTGGGCAACATTAGGACTCCCTAAGTAGAAATTCCCTAAGGAGATCTTTCCTAACTTCCCCACAGCTATCCCAGCTCCAGCTCCCTCACTGGGTAGAGTTATCACATTGCATTGTTTCTTAGTTTTTCTGTCCTTCTCTGTCACATAACTGTTAGTTCCTGCAAACAAAAACGTGTAGTATGCATTTTTGTGTTCTTAATGCTGATGCATTTTGTGTTCTTAATGCCTGGCACCAAATGGAAGTACAAAAAGTGTTTAATGAATGCATTTTAAGAAAGGAATGTATTTCTTTTCTAACAAGTTTCTGTATTATATGCTGAGCCTTTCAAATGGGTTTATGCTTGTTCTTCAGCTCTGAAATTATTAGGGCAGTACATGGGCTGGAAAGCTCCTATGGTTTCAGACTTTTTGAATCATAAGGGTTGTTGGAACATTAATGGAAAACCTTCAAATGAGATTGTTAAGTATTCTCATTGATATGAATGGCAAGAATGTTTATAACTTCCTTTGGAAATTTTTCTGTGGATATCTGGTAACATGTTTCCCTCTCACTTGTCAGAAGACAACACCCAGACTAGAGGGTCACCCCTATCTGAAGAGGACACTGTTAATCAACTTCCTCCCCATCTTGTCACGTTAGTGTTCTGTGCAAGTCAACACTTTCTCATCTTTGCTTACTATTTATCCGGGATTCAATGGATAACATTACGTGTTAGTGCTAGAGGTAGAAAGCAGACAGCTACAATATAAATCCCATGTTTTGGGAATATATGTGATAGGCATTGGGAATACTATACACATATTACAGATGCTAATGCTACCCATAATCCATGAGGCAGGGACCATAATATGCTTGCTAATCGAGAGATTAAATAATTTGCTTAAGGTCATATGCCTAGTAAGTTACAGAGGCCCAGACATGAGTTCAGGTTGCTCTGATAGGATTATGTTCTATTAACTGTATATTATTCTTCTTGGCCCCCTTGCAGGTTTCATGCTGTTAGTTAGATATGTTTAATTCCATTTTCATAGATGCCTCTGTCATCATTTACAAAATATTGGAATGCCTAGCCATTAGATTTCACTTTAGCGTATAAACCTTTAGAGGTAGACACCATTCATTCCTAAGTTCCTTGTACAAAGAAGCTATATTACTCTGCTCTGTCAGGTATTAACGGTGACTTTAAAGAATTATTTAGATGATTAGACACTATAAATTGCTTCAACTCAGTTTTCATGCTATTAATTCATGGCACGAACATTGGTTAAAGCATGGACAGGATATGTCTAGGACCCGGAGCTAGG
Organism: Ursus americanus; assembly: GCF_024610735.1. Classification (NCBI taxonomy): domain Eukaryota; kingdom Metazoa; phylum Chordata; class Mammalia; order Carnivora; family Ursidae; genus Ursus; species Ursus americanus. Next base: position 35,105,024 of record NC_142143.1, read on the forward strand.
TAGAGAAGGAGAGAGTGTTTCTCTTCTTAGAGAGATTGTATCTGGTAACAGGTAACTACTACAGAGAATGTCTAGGGAACAATAAGCACAGAGAGCTTTAAATACAATAACAGAAGGACACATGACCTACACTTGGGGCTGGAGGAAGAGTTGCAAATGTATTCCTAGGAAAACAAAACAGTTGGTATCTTCCACTGAAGGGCCTGTGCAAGTTGTGCTAAGAGAGGAATAGATGGAACTGCTCAGACAAAAATCTGGAGGCCAAAATTCACATTCATAATGCATGTGAGAAGAGGCAAGGTAGAAGGGTATGCTGCAGATCTTTTATTTTACAATGAGTTTAGACCTTGTTCTAAGAAAAGTGGGAAATCAATGAAGGGATTTAAGCAGAAGAATGGCATATTTGAGTTTTATAAAAGTTTCTTCGGTTGCTACACTGAAAATCAAAGAGATAAAATATATATTGGAAGCAAAGAGATTCATTAAGTAGTTGTGGCCCTAATCCAAGAGCACATGATGGTAACCTAGAGTAGAGGCCTAGGTGTTTAGAGATGTGGGTAGACTGAAAAGATATTTAAGAGTTAGAATTACCCCTTGATAGTGGGTTGTAGGTGGGGGAGGAACTCAAGGGTGGATAACCTCCAGGTTTCTGACTTGGAAAGCTTTCACCAGGTTAGAGAACTCAGAGGATGAACACTTTTTAGAGAGGAGGATGATGAGTCCTGCTTTTGAAAGATTGAGTCTGTGAAGTTGATAAAACATCTTACTTGGGGGGCGCCTGGGTGGCACAGCAGTTAGGGCGTCTGCCTTCGGCTCAGGGCGTGGTCCCGGCGTTATGGGATCGAGCCCCACATCAAGCTCCTCCGCTATGAGCCTGCTTCTTCCTCTCCCACTCCCCCTGCTTGTGTTCCCTCTCTCGCTGGCTGTCTCTATCTCTGCCGAATAAATCTTTAAAAAAATAGTTAAAAACAAAACAAAACAAAACATCTTACTTGGATTTGGACTGTGCTGGTCACAAAGACATTTACAGAAGTCTTAAAGAACAGAAGTATTAGGAAGTGTCTATAGTGTGTCAAATGCTTCCTCTTCTTTTCTTTTCTTTTCTTTTCTTTCTTTCTTTCTTTCTTTCTTTCTTTCTTTCTTTCTTTCTTTCCTTTTTTTTTTTTTTTTTAGCAGGTTTCACACCCAGCATGGAGCCCAAAACAGGGCTTGAACTCAGGACACTGAGATCAAGACTTGAGCTGAAATCAGGAGTCGGATGCTTAACCAACTGAGCCACCCAGCCACCCCATGTCAAATGCTTTCTTAAAGCATAAATTATTATCAGAAGTTAACTCTTTTTGAGTTTAGGGTAAGCCTGAAGTCCAAAATTTCCTTATAACCCTTAAAAATATTGATGCTTACTACCCACTTAAACTTAGTTTTTTGTTTTTGGGCTTGTTTTTTTTTTTTTTAGAGAGAGAGAGAGAGAGAGCATGGGGGGGGTGCAGAGGCAGAGATAATCCCAAGGAGGCTGCTCGCTCAGTGTGGAGCCTGACATGGGCTTGATCCCACAACCCTGAGATCATGACCTAAGCGAAATCAAGAGTCAGATGCCCAACCAACTGAGCCACCCAGGTGCCCCCCACTGAAACTTAGTTTTGATGGCATGATTCCAGCAACTAAAATTATATAATTAAAAATAGATACCCCACATGTCTTCAACAAATCAGCCTCCCATAGGTATCACTGAACAGATATTTTCTTAATGTTTCAGAATTCCTGAGTTCAAATTTTAATTTTCATTGGAAATCAAATTACTGAATTCATTCTAGAATAGTCTAAAGTTAAGAATTTTTTTAGTATTTTCATTAATTGAAACATAATTTATTGAGGAAAGAATGATATATATATGCTCACAATATTTCAGAAGATAGTATGTTATCTCGATCATAAATACTGTTTTAAATGTGGAAATTGATTCTTCAGTTTGTACCATTTGAATACATGAGTGCTGTTCTATGGATGTGAAGAGCCCCCACCGTCTCCTATGGTCAATCAGCATACCCAACCACACAGCCAGATTCAGCTATTGTTAGTGTTGACTGAGGTTTCTCCAGCCATATAATAGTCCTGCCAGAGAACACATCAGCATGCGTCATATCAAATATTGAAATATGAACAGACTCGAATAATCTGTCATAAATACAATCGGCCTGATGAAAATGACTCGATTCAAATCCCTGAACAAAGACTGCGCATATGCTTTGCAAGTCTCCAATAAAATTTCATTCATTCCACAGTAAAGAATAACACTTGAGGGACTTTTATGTTCATGGGGCAGTCATTTAGATTAAAGCAACCAAAAGTGAAAAGCACAGCACCTAGAAAATGCCATTGAATTTGAAATCTCCCTGGGTTTGATCGGAATCTTTTAAAGCCCTTTTTCAGGGCTCGATCAGCCTGAGACTAAAGAATGCAGCAAAGAACCAAAGTAACATAATCAGAGAGGGTATTACAAGGTCTGTTAACAAAGCAGCTCAGACACATCAGGTGAAGGGAAACAGCTGTGGATGCTGAAACCCTTAATAAATTAACCCTCCTGTTGCTATTTACAAGAACTCTCTGTCATCATGACTGTTGTGTCTGTCACCTGCACCTGGTATGAGAGTCTCTTGGAGCAACCGCATATCATTTACATGCAGTCAAGAGCCACTGCATTGTAGAAACATTATTTCTAAATGCTGACTCCTTTGAATTTTAAAAAAGACAATGCTTGGGTACATATTGAAATAAATAGCACATTACATTGAAATTTATTAACTGCAAGATATGTATGATCTTATTTCTTTTTAGTTCCTATGTTTTCTGAGTGGCGATGCTTAATTAATCCTAGTCATTGTCATATCTAACTGTGATTTAGGATGTCACTCAAATGTATGCCTCTGCTCTGAAGGAATGATGTCAACCATATATATATGTGTATATAACATTATATGCATATAAAGTTTTCTTTTCTTTTTCCGCTTTTCTCCATGACGGACTTAGTTTACTCAGAAAAAGTAAGATTCCTCTGTTCTTTTTTCAGAGGCTCTCCTTTAGCAAGGCAATTACCCTGTCGATAGCTGACAAAGCCCACAGGGCACCTGGGTGGCCCAGTCGGTTAAGCATCTGCCTTCTGCTCAGGTCGTGATCCCAGGGTTCTGGGATCCAGTCCCGTGGCAGGCTCCCTGCTCAACAGGGAATCTATTTCTCCCTCTGCCTCTGCCCCTCTTCTCTGCTCATGCTCTCTCCCTCTCTCAAAATAATAAAGTCTTTAAAAAAAAAAAAGTTACAAAGTTGTTTGGACAACATGGAACCTTTCAACTCAACCTCGATAATTACAAGGAATAGACACTGATCAGACGTACACTTTCTCATCTGATTATCCAAAGTTCTGGAGCAGGAAGATGCTAAAGGGGGGTGCTGGGAGAAAAAGAAGATGATGAAAGTGAGGGAGACAGGTAAATACCTAACATATGCCAAGAGTACCTTCCATGTTCGTGGTTCACTCAGATATGTTGTCCTTTTGGGCTGGCCTCCCAAGGACATTTATTGCTTTCCAATTATCCTCCAACTCAGGCCCTGCTTGGCAACCTTCGAGCTGCACCCACAAAGGCCTCTTCACTTCGCATTATACTTCTCTGGTTTACAAATAAAAAACATGGCCCATCATGAGGCTTCTGACTTCTGAATGAGATTTCTGCTCTTGGCAACAAGCCTCTAGGGACCTTCTGCCTCTGGAAGCTTAATCCCATAAAGATCTGAAGCTACATCCTTGAAACATAAATTTCTCTTTAATTTGAAATCCTTCTGGATAGTAATTTCTGCTCAGGAGTGCAACATGCATGTACGTTGTAGATAAGGCCACTTCCGTCGTAAACGTGGCCAAGATATTCATGCCAAGGAAAGCCAAATAAATGGTTTTCAGGGACCTGCTTTACATTCTCTTTTCTTGAGTTTTTATTTACCATTGGCAACTGTCTGTGGTTACTGGGGAATGCATGATTGCTTCCCAGGAGACCGAGAGCGCTACCCTGCTCCTGAGTTTGCATCTGACGCACCCAAAGTTCCACCAAATCCTGAGGGAGAAAGACCCTCACAGAAGGAGAATTTCACCTCCCAATATTCCCCACAACTCTTGAGCACATACTAACTGGCCCAATGCAAACAATTTATCTTAGCATGTTCTCAGAGTAAGAATCTCTGACCTTTTTGTCCCAGGTAAATGAGGACGGCCAGTCTCTCTCTTTGTATCTTCCCTTCTCAGTCTGCTCTCTCCTTCCTCTCTTCCCTCCCTAACAGCTTTTATGTACTGGAAATCCACCAGAGCTGAGTTTTTCTATAGCTACTAGACTTTTCACAGAGCAAACACCTGTCACCTTTGTCTCCTAATAAGCCCGGTTCCCCTGGGCACTGATCTGTTCGTTTCTTCTTTTCCGGGAGGACCAGACAGCCCAGCCCAGCCTGGACTGCCTAGTTCTTCCTTGAGGCACAAATGGCACAAAATACCCACCCCGAAGCAGAAATAAGTGAAGACAGGCATAAAGCTTACTTTTGGTAACATGGCAACCGCTGCCGGCTGCTTTTGAAGCTGCTTGTTAGTGGGAGCGTTATTTTGCATAAAGTTACGTGTTAACTGGGCTAGAAACTTCCAGCTTCCTGTAAGTCTTGCTGTCTTACAGATTATTTTCCTCCTTAGAAACCTTTATGACCCAAAAGACATTTGGAGATATCACACAAATGATAGGAAATATCTGCCAACGCCCTTCCAAATGCTTGACAGTGTCCCTGTGTCCTCAGCCTCAGTTACTTGAGTTTATTTCTTATTCCTTTGACTACTAAATTATAGAGAACAAAGCTGTACTCAATATTATTTTCCTCCAATTCAAGATAATAGCTTACTCTCCATATCATTCAATCAGGTATATGCAACACGGTGACAACTGAAAATCACCAGGGGAAATTTTTAGGGGATTACCCACCTGCTCTCACCCCCCACAAAGAAAAAAATAACTGTCTTAATAATTTGTAAGCCACCCTTAATTTACTTATACAGTTTTATTTCCAACTACTTGCTAATCCCTTTTACACTTTAACCAGGTACTCTCACCAATCTAGAAAGAAACACTCATAATCATTTCCTAATCTCTATCTATGCTGTTGCTACCGTTCGACTCTTCTCTTTGCTGGTACCCACACCTCAGCTCAGGTAATGACTGTTACTATGACACTGTAACTACTGCTAACCCTACTCCTACTAACACTGCTGTTACTAGTAAAACTGGGACTGCACCACCGACTACTACTTCTGCGGGTAAATCGACATCATTTGTAAGTGCCTTCGATGAGCCTGACCCTGCATTGAGCACTTTGCAATAATTGTCTCATTTGAATCTTCACCATAACTCAACAAGCGACTATTAATTCTATTTCATGGGTGAGGGAATTGAGTCATGAGATATTGAACAACCGTGTCCAAAATCACCACGAAAATCGGTGGTGGGAAATGATTCGATCCCAGGTCTTTTTGACTTTGAAACATGTTTAGATGGATTAGAGGGTCAGGCAGAGAAGGACAAATCCCATATGATGTCACTCCCCTGTGGAATTTAAGAAACAAAACAAATGAACAAAGGAAAAAAAAGAAAAAATCCCAGAACACAGGCTCTTAACTCCAAGAACAAACTGCTGGTTACCAGAGGGGAGGGGGGAGGAGTGGGTGAGATGGGAAAAGGGGATTGACTCATCACTTCTCATGATGAGCACTGAGTAAAGTGTAGACCTGCTGAATCACTAGATTGCCCACGTGAAACTAATGGAACACGGTACGTTAACTATATTGGAATTATAATAAAAAATCGAAGCTACCTTAATTTTTAGATATTTGGTTGAGTAGTTTTAATAAAACTTAATTGGAAAAGAACAAAACAAAAAAACCCAAAACCAAATAAACCTCATGTGCTTAAAAACTCCCAAGTGTTGCTCTGCCAGGGAGATCTTCCTTGATAATTTCAGTCTCCGTTGATTCTCTTTCCTCTGTGGCTCTTATTCTCTATACCATTCATATAAGCAGTAATAACATGTTGTTTAATATTATTATTTTACCAAGGGGCATGCACATATATTTTCACTCATTGAAATAGTAAGAGGTATGTTTGTTTCCCTACTTTTGGGCTGATCATAAGCACATAATTGAAGCTTAATAAATATCTCGAGTTGATTTAATTATTGGACCTCTATGGCTACCTTAACAAAATAACCAAATTACTTCTAACATTATTTTTTGAATTCAAAAGACATAGGATGTGGTTTCTGATAAACGAAAGGACAATGACTTACTATAATTAATATATATTTTATGGGCTTACTGAAAGACTTATAACTGATACAATTACGGAGTAATATCTCAGTACATAACAAATAATATAAATTTGAAAACATGTGACAATAAAATGTTAAGGAGAAATGACCCCCTATAATCATCTGCCTGTTGGTCAGTTCCTTTGGGATTATCTGTTCCTTTTCATTAAGTTCTCCAGGAAATATTCAATATAAGGCTCCCTTTAAATGTGCAAGTCTGATTTTGGAGCATGACGTCCCCACTATCGCCTCTGCAACCCCACTCGTCCTTATTACTGCATGATAAGCTGATTGGCCATTTCCCTAGTGCACTTTTCTCCTCCAAATACAAGCCCCGTGGGTTGTTTATCTTCAGGTAGACTGGGCATTGTCCTTAGCAAATGACTGCGTTTTCAGGTGTTCTTTGTATTGCCACCCTTCAGCCTGACTCTGTTTAACATTTATGGAGGGCCTGTTTGTGTAAGACATTTTACTGCTTAACTTCTGACAGCCTAGAAAGGGAGACAGGTAATAAGTAAGAATAACAAGATTTGATGAGAGAAGTAGTGTTATTTTACTTACTAGTCATTATGGAAACAGAACAAAGGCATTATATGCTTTTTTAAAATGATACTTGAAAAAAAGACATTGGTTCCAAAAACAAAAACACAACTGCAAAACTCAAATAAATCAATCTTTACTAGATACTTACAGAACATACTTTTCTGTAAGTAGTGATGAGTTCACATGTCTTGAGCTGCAGTGCCCTGGGTTTCAATTCTGATTCTGTTATTTAGTAGTTATGTGACCCTGGACAGGTTATCGCCTCACTTTTTCCTTGTTGGTGGAATACGGGTAATCGCAACACTTACTTTTAAGATGGTTGTGACAATTAAATAGGCATAAAGTGTCCCAACGGTGCCTGTCAATATGTGAGTGCTCCAAAGAGGCAGCTATTTTTTTTTTTTTTAGATTTTTTATCTATTTATTTGATAGAGAGAGAGATAGCCAGCGAGAGAGGGAACACAAGCAGGGGGAATGGGAGAGGAAGAAGCAGGCTCCCAGGGGAGGAGCCTGATGTGGGGCTCTATCCCAGAATGCCGGGATCACGCCCTGAGCCGAAGGCAGACGCTTAACGACTGAGCCACCCAGGCGCCCCAAAAAGGCAGCTATTCTTAAACCATGCCAACTCGACGGGATGAGGTGTGTTTTCGTGCTCCTATCGTGTAGGGTGGGGCCACCAAGTGGAAGGCTGCCCACGGTCCTGGGAGTCTCGGAATGCCTTTGCCATTGTAGAGGTGTGTGTCTGCCACGGGGGGTGGGGGGGGGGTGGGGACACACTGGAATGTGGGTTCTGCTTAGGCAGATCAGAGGAAGACTGAAAGGGAAGGAGAAGCTTGAGCTGAGGTTGAGTCTTCTCTCATTTGCCTTTTTGATACTTGTGTGATTCCTTGTTTCCAGGTCACAAAAATAAAAATAAGGAGAAGGTGCTGGATGAACGATGGCTTTTCCCTATTTTCCAGTGAAATAAATACCCCTTTTCTATCATGCTTTTAGAACTGTGCCTGACTTTTTTATTTAATTTTGGATATTTTCCCCAGGCTTTTTTTAAGAGTTGTTTTTTCCTCAGGCCTTTGCCATAGTATTTTGTCTTCTTGGGTTCCTTCTGAGAATGTAAGTTAATAGCAATCATTTTTTCGCCTTTTTTTTTTAAGTCACTCTTCTTAAACTTTAAAATTTGCTCACATTAAAAAAAAAATTCTTGTTCTTCCTTTAACAGTTCAGCAAAATGAATTGCAAAGCTTCGTATATGATGAAAACTTCCTGCAGAAGGGCAAACAGGCTTATCATGTAGCTAGAGGTAGCTATAGTTATCATTAAAATTCAATCTATTTTCTTTCTCTTGTGTGAAAAGCACAAGGTCATACAATGACATTAATTCTTAAGTGATTTTTAACACGTAAAAGCATTTTCGATAAAGTATCTTGCATGCATTGCCTCTACTTAATGGCAATGTGAAAGCCTGACAGCTAGAAACGAGCTGTATAAACTAGCATTTTGGTTGTCTAAAAAATATTAAGAATTTTGGAGATGTCATTTCTGCGCTCAGGCTCTTTGCTCATGCTAAATACCGAAAACGTCCTTACGTGCTTCACGGGCATGAGTGAGTGGCATGATTTTTAGAACCTGAAAATAATTATATAGTGTGTTAAGCCCAGACTCCTGCATACGGAAATGGCCCCATGCAATGGGAGACTCGGCTTTGTCAAAAGCTTATTCGATATTGCAGTTTGAGGCTAGAGAAAGGAAAAGATGTTTTCCTTTGTAATGAATCCATTTGGGACTTTTTTTTTAGGTTAAATATCATATTAATACCTGCTTAATGTCCTTATGTAAGATGTAATAAAGTTTTGGAAATATAGATTTTAGAGTCAAACAATATTAATTTTAGTTCAATGTTTTATTTCTGAATTAAGCTTTTTAGTATCTCCTGGTGTAAGTTCCCACACTTGTAAAATTAAGTTGATAATACACAGTTTAACTGTAAGGATTAAAGGAGAAATTTGTGAAACACTTAATATTATTTTTGAAGCATGTTAGGCCAGGAAATACTTGTGACTTTCCTTTTTCCTAAAGCATAAATCTGAGTTTATTTCCTCCATCCAGAAATTCTGACCACTCATTGATTATCAAAAGTCTGTGTTTTATTTTAAAGTTGGTGCCAGCGAAAGGGTTGGGAGGAGCCCGGGACCGTGAATAGCCCATTATATCCTTCCACAAGTCACCCTTGTCCTAGAGGTCACTCAAAAGACAAGGGCGTGCTCATGCCTGCCCCTTACTGAGGCTTTGGCCCTAAACCACAGTGCAGTTCCAAGGGGTGACCTCAACTCAGCCATGTGGGGGACTCCTCTTCATAGTCCAGGGGCATAGGAAGCGCCTCCGTGGCATCTTTTCTCCTAAACCTTACGTGAATCTTGCCTTCCTTTTGGCACACATCAAACAGTAGAGAAAGTTCAGAATACGGATAATAGTATGCTAGAAGGAATGCTTCTTCCCCACTCCTGAAGAAAGTGCCGCTAGCCGAACCCTTCTGCCTCTCTCCACCCTCCAACTCCCTCTTCCCAAAGGGGTTGGGGACAAAGGACTGAGCTTGCATAGGTCAATCAACTCCGACCTCTCACTCTTCCTTTTGGGGACCAGCTGCCTACAGGAAGTACACACTCCCCTCTGTTCCTCCACGCTGCAAGTTCTGCAGGGGCAGGGCCCAGTGGGAGTTCAGCGGTGGCCTAGTGTTGCCAGTGATTACGTCTCCCTAAATCTGAGGGTAGATACGAGGAAGTAACTTGTTGCCATGCACCTAAGCCATTTTTCCAGTCATCTTTAATATTAACAAGGTGGCTTTTCCCCCTGATTCACCACTTGATCTCCTTCTTGGTTCAGAGCTTTAGTCATGAATCACATACTTCTTGTGGATATCCTCACGTCCTTTCCATCTACCTTTCACTGTAGGCCTGCCCATGCCATAGTAGCCAGCTTTCTGTACATGTACCTTGATAGCATTTCACCTCAGCTGGAATTATCTCTCACTCCCTAACCCAGGGCTTCTCAAACTCCACAGCTTGGGATGCCTATGAAAACCTCCCTAACACTCAGGTTTGCGTAGCACGCGTGTATGCCTGGCATGCATGCCAGCGCAAGGGAGAACACTCCTCGACCGGTGTGGGGACAGGAGCTTCTCTCCATGCACATTTGCAAGGTGGATACTATGTGGATCTGCAAAAGGTTCCATTGAAGTCACCTCCCATTTGCTCAGTCATTAATGGCTCAAGAACGCGTTGCTGTCTTGGCTTACCCTCTCTGTTGCTGCTGTTTCAGTTCCCATCCTTCACTACCATTCCCTGGAATCACTTCCCAGAAATGAATTATATGCTTGCGAGCCCATGTTTCAGGCTCTTCTGTCAGGAAGCCACCTAGGCTAAGAGAAGATGGAAAGCAGAGCGCTATTCATGCCTTTCCTCCCCCACAACATCTCTGATAACCACGGAGCTGGAGAAACAGGATTTACTGGAATTTGAGGATCATGATAACATGGAAAATGTGAATCTTGGTGAGGATTTTTCTCCCACCTTGGTTAATCACTGAACCTTGGTCGTTCTATCCATGAGCAAAGGCAGTTTCAATAGCGGTCAAGCCAGCCTTAGGGGAGCACACTCAAGTCTTGAGCTGCTTTGGTTTCACCTTGAAATATGCAGGTACAGATTTTCCTTGGTTGGTGTGGCCTTAGAGTTTTGATAAAGAACTTTTGAAGAACTTTTGGATAACAGAGGCCAAAGAAACATTTTCTATTTAACGATGTTATTAAAAAATTAGGTAAACCAGAGCTTTAAACAGTAACTAAATTTTCTCTGGGCCATAAGAGTTCTTTGTGTAAGCTTCTAGCTTCAAATCATTTGTGCCAGATCTGGGTAGTGAGGAGAGAGGTGCTGTCCTAGATTCTGTGCCACTGTCCTGTGCTTTCAACTGTACTTAGGACCCAGGAAAGAAACCACAAAGGACAGAGGCAGATTTATTAAGTATTTATATATATATATATATATATATATATATATATATATATATATATATATACTTATATTTAATTAAGTTTTTGTTTCAGGGTCCTCCATTGCAAGGGGCCCTTACAACATGCTTACGTGATTAAGTTTTCAGGGAATCTGAGAATTAAGATATTTTCACTATAGTTGCTTAAAGAAATGTTTCTTTCAACAAACGGCTGCAGGCTGTTTTGGAATCTGGCTTAGGGTATCTGGTTTGGAGATACATTGGAATTGGATTTAGTGAGATATGTGGTTTACTGTCACTTTCAAAGAAGTGATTGTTCCTCATCCCTGAGTAGAAAAACCTTCTGGGAATTCTTCAGTGCTCATTGTCCCAAGTCACCGAGCAATGCTAGACAAAGGTACAGACCCAAAGTTCATATCATGATATGAACAGAAACATGTGGGCAGTGGAAGAGGAAATTTGACATGTGAACCATTCCTTCACCTATAAACATAGAAAATTATGTATGGTTATTCCTTCCTCATCAATGCCTGGTCAAAATGCAAGTTGCTATTCAACAGAAATACATTTCATGAAGTAGGATATATGCTCATAAACCTACTAATCAATATGTTTCTTTTATTGACGGCATTCAGGTAGAAAACATTATAACAGGACTCATCTTGGTAGACCGCAACTCTGTAGCTACGTGAGGGGTAGTAAATACATCTGTGTGTGTGAAGTAAAAAATCTGATGCGTCCTGACTATTAATAATAATAAAAAAGTCAACCTAAGGAAAAGCCTGAGTTATCTTCCTATACTCCTGTGTTCTCTATAAAAAATCCTGTATGAAGAGGTGATCGAAGAGTACGCAGATAAAAATGTAAGAGAAAATTATTACTGAGATATTTTAAGCAATTAATAAAATAGATTAATTTTTTGAATTTGGTGATATTTGTCAGATTCTAAGGTTTGTAATTTACTGTTTTTTCCCCCTTATTCCAAATAACTACATATTTTTCTTACCTAGTTCAGTATTCAAAATTTTGTGTTCTTTTTCTTAAAAGGGGGCCCAGAAAATGGTATTAAGCTTTAAACCTGTCAAACCTGATTTCGGCCCCAGGTTGGTGTGGCCAATTCCTAACAATCCAGCCATTTGTTTACAGACTTAAGGGTTTCTCCAGTTCTGCGGTGCCAATTTGGTTTTGCACTTGATGATTATTTTTTCTGACTATGCCTTAGATTTTGGAGATACGAAGTGTTTATTTACCCAGGGAGGGGTACTTTCCGTCCATACTAAACGATAAATAAAAGGGAACAGCCGGTTCTCTCAGAGATATGTCATCTTCTTGTGTTAAAATACAGAACTCAATAGAATAACTAAAGCAACAGAGAGTCTTGGTGCCTGGAATGTTCTAGTTCTAGGAATTTGTTTTATTCAAGAAATCTAGGAGAAACCAGAGTAGTTTGAAATAGATCCTTCCATTTTAGTATCCGAAGAAAAGCGGCAGGGAAAGAACAAAGAATTTAGCTAGAGGGAGAATTCCTCCTTCCTTAGGAGGAAGCTGAAATGTTAGTGGGGGACTGCAGAGACAGGAATGGAAAAATGAGTTCAGAAAGGCTAGGGTAGAGGAGAGATAGATCTGCTTCTAACTGTTCTTAAAATGTGTTTTAGAAATGGGGCTGACATTTTACTCACTGTTCGAACGCTGTGCTGGGCTCTTAAGGAATCTAGCAGAGAAAGAGAGACAAGGTCTCAGAAAGCTTCCAGGAATAAACTTCCCCAGAGGGAGAGAGATCCAGGAAAAGACAATACAGAAGGAAACTTTGTCAAAGCCACAATTAACATCCACAGTAAGAGTTATCTGGAAATTACTCCTTAGCATGTGCCAGCTATTCGGAGTTGTTAAAATAAATTGGACTGGTCTGCAAAAGGAAGACCAGAGAAGTATCATAAAATATTCAAAGCATTACAGAGGATCGAAGTGAAATGAAGTCCCTACTGTGTGCAGCTATCGCCTGTGTCCTGAGGGTCCCTGATTAAGAAATTTATGTAACTGACATTGCAAGAGAAGGTGCAACAAAGTTACTCAAGAAGAGCTGAGCTGGCAAATAATAGATCAGGTTCAGGCCTTGGACAGATGTGGGTCTGATGGGAGAATTCCTCCTGAGTGAGAATACCCAATTCATAGACATGGAGGTGGCCAAGATTTATTTGAAAAATAGTTGCTCTGGCAAGACTAGAGCTCACTCATTTCCTATTTCTTATTATGAAAAATTGTTAGACAAATAAATGTCTGTCCAAAAAGCAAAGTAAAAGTGAAAGAAAACAAGACCTTGAGATTCTGTAAATGGTACTAATTTTATACTGGTTAGAGAAGGAAAGGATCCATTTAAGAAGCAGATTTAACTTTATGAAAAGAATTGAGAGATGGTTGAGGCAGAAAGAGATAGAATAACAAGAGAAATGCTATTCGTGTCCAGCACATTAAAAATGTGAGAAATTTCCATGTCTTAGGAGCACAGAGCCTGGCTATTAGCCTGGCCTGGACCTCCGGGGGTACGTGCTGAAGAAGCCTCAAAAGAAACCTCAGTGTTTGACTCTATTGAGGATGATTTTTCTGCTGAGACAAATGTGGAAATAAAGGAGAAATCTCCCCAGGAGGCATGTTTCTTTGACTTAAGCTATTCCACAGCGAAAGGCATTGTCAAAGGCTTCTGTAGCACGATGGAAAATACCGGAACATGATATATATTGGAGTCTATGTGAGAGATATAGCTTATACTCATTTCAGTATTGGAGGGCCAGACATACCAGGATCAATAAGCAAATGGAAATTAAGAGGTACTCAAAATGCAGAAAAGACACCTCAATTTAATACCTGATAACTAGGACTACTGCCAAAAAATTTCTAAACTTTGTGAAAGGCAGTGATGTGAAAAATGTCATTCTCCAAGAGAGAAAACCATAGACGTAGGTGGATCTTCCCGCCTGTTGTGGGTATCTTCATAGTGCCAAAACTAATTTCTTGATGAGAAATTTCTTCCAACTACGTGTAAGGACCCTAGGTGTAGACCCTGGACAGCTGACCACAGACTGACCAACACCCATGTGAGGCTGAAATTCACAAGGGGTTCTCCGTCTCTCCTCCTTTCCTCATGAATGATTGCATTTCTGCTATAGTCTTTGAAAACACTAAAGATGGTTTGGGGAACGGCATCAAGCCTGAGTATTGGCTTATTTCATAAATTTGGGGGATCAAGAAGTGCTGGATCATTTGATGTCCTATTAACTTTTTGGATTCTTTCTTCTGAGGTCCTGAAGGAGCTTTGTCATTTTTAGTAGGAGAATGCATTAGCTTGGGCACTTAAACAATCACCATGAAACCTTACTGGCTAAGACTAAGTAGAAAAGGAAGTTAAGAAGGATGAATTCTAGACTTTAATGTATTTAATTTTAATGCATAGGGACAAGTACATTTGATTTTAAATTTAAACTCATTTAGGGCGCTTGGGTGGCTCAGTGGATTAAGTGTCTGAATTCGGCTCAGGTCATGATCCCGGAGTCCCAGGATTGAGTCCGGCATATGGCTCCCTGCTCAGCAGAGTCCGCTTCTCTCTCTGACCCTCTGCTCTCTCGTGCTCTCTCTCTCTCTCAAATAAACAAATAAAATCTTTAAACAAAACAAAAATTTAACTCCTTTGGACTTTAACTTATGCCTTTTGTACTTTCATTTCTTTGAGAGTTTAGCCCACAAGGGCAAGACAACTTGATTTCTGAATTTATGTCTTTAGACTAAAACTTTCAGTGGGATTAAATTTTGAAACTTAATCTTTCCCCAGGAAATTCATAATAGGCAAGGTTTATATTGAAATTCTGGTCATCTCTATGTTGTTAGCAATTTTATTTTATGCTGTGTCTTTATCTCCTTGTAGAAACTTGATTAGTTGATTAGAAAGCATAGTTTGACAAAATTTGGGACAGACTATTGAGTAGAGAATGGCCTTAGACTTACTGAATTAACTTACTGTTCTGACAAATTTCAGAATATCAAAGGGCCAATTATATGCTGGCCATTTGAGAATTTACGATAAAATATTTAAAGTCAACTCCTAAATTTAAGGGACTCCAAAGTTTAGATAAATTTCTTAATGTGAATTTCAGATTTTATAAATCTGAATCTTCTTAATCTATAGGGCAATCCAGAAGAAGTGATATTAACATTAAACCATAGCCTGAAACTATAACAATCAAAACAACTTGGAACGACTAATGCTATGTAAGAAGTAGTACAAACAAACGAATAATGTGCATATCTGACTAAAAAAAACAACTTGATCTTGGTTTTTTTAGTGACATAAGTGTTGATGCAGATGGTCCCCAAGTTTGCATTATTCCAATAAAAAGTGTTCCACAATAAATTTCTTAAGAATCGCACTCATGTTTTGTTAAAGCTCATGATTCTAATAAAGAAAATTTGCAGTTATCAATAAGGACGACATGGAAAAGAATGGTTTCATATAATAACACATTTGGAAAATTGAAAAACAAATTGCAGTAAAGAATTTTTATCAGTGTCAATAAAGCAAATAAAAAATCTTAGAAAGTGCCATAAGAATTTTTAACACTATTTGATAGATGGTTGAAAAACAATCAAGCATTTTCAGATATATACTATTTAATAGAACGTAAAGAAAAGAATAATATCAAAGTGAGCATAAAATTGCAATCTAGATATGTAGTCTTTTTGGATGCAAAACATCTATCTACAGCAATGAGATAACACTTTTCAGATAACTGAAATATCAAGGCAACAAAATTTAAAATTTAAAATTATTAATAAAGCACCAACTGTTTCACATTAAAATGTTTTAATAATTTACTTAAAGTCTGAAGTTTATGATTTAGAATACAGTTTAGTACCGTCTTTGATCTTGCAGATCAAAAAGAACAGTAGCCAGAACAACATCTAATTTTATTACTCGAGAAAAAGTTTCAGTGAGAAAAATTATGTGAAAACCTCACTGAGCTTTGCACAGGTGGTGTTAGAGGAACGCTATAGGAGAAAGTTGAGAGTTCCAGACAAAATTTTAGAAAAATTTCCAGATTTTAATATAGCACTGTATTTATTAGTCACTGTACTGAATTTCACTGGGTGATATAAATCACTTTAAATATTTTCTTAGTAAATTTTTATTTACTCTCAAATATCAAATAAATTCTGAAGAAAGTTAACATGTCAGAACACCTTGCAGTAAAATAATAAAAACTGGAAGAATATTTGGACTTTCATAGGCAGTGTATGACCTGAGCTGCAATCCAGAGTCCCACGCTTAACCGACTGAGCCACCCAGGCGCCCCTAGAGATTTAGTTTTAATAAATGAGAGTCCAACAGAGAGTCAATGTAGTCTTTAGCTTTACAAGAAAAAACATGTCTCAGTTACAAAAGCTGACGGCAATAAACAAATGATGAGAATGGTTGAAATGCAAAATTAAAGGAAACCGTGAAAGTGAAGCAAATGACATTATAAGCAATGTAAAATATTATATCATTTGAAATAGAAGTGTCATCTCAATAGATTAGTAACCTGTTAGCTATATGAAAATGCAATTGTTGTTTTGATAACCGAAGAAAAAGATTTCCAATTTACTGAATCCTGAAAATTGTCTAAAATATTTTGTAAAGCTTTGTTCACTGAAGTGGGGGAAAAAATGAAATTAAGCCTATTAAATAAATATTTCAAGAAGTTATCTTGTGAGTCAGTCAATAATAGAAATATTGAATATATAAAAATTTCAGAAGAATTTAAAGGGAATATATTTTAATATTAGTTTATATATAAATTTATATATTATACAGATTACTTAACATTTTTTCACAGTATTAAAAATGTTTAATTTTTTTAAAGTTTAATTGGTATTATTTAAGCAGAGGGATAATCTGAGAGAGTAGCCCCATGAACCAAATAATAGACATTAAGAGATATTCTCTACTTACTAAATTACATATCACCAGTGACTATAACTTTAAGTGGGATATCAAAGAGGTTGATGGGGCTCAAGATCATGACTTTGATAAGGGTGTTACTTAGCCGCTTACAACTTTGTCAAACAAAAGATTATATCAACAATTCATAAAATCACCAATTTATAAAAATCAACAAATGATTTAGAAATTATTGGAATTATTTCATCAGGGGTGCCTGGGTGGTTCAGTTGATTAAGTGTCTGCCTTCAGCTCAGGTCATGATCTCAGGGTCCTGGGATCAAGCCCTGCATCAGGCTCCCCACTCAGCAGGGACCCTGCTTCTCATTCTCCCTCTGCCTGCCGCTCTGCCTACTTGTGGTCTCTCTCTCTGTCAAATAAATAAATAAAATCTTAAAAAAAAAAAAGAATTATTTGATTAATGATTTGCATTATAGGTTATTATTATTTAGTATTTTATAACAAATTGTGTATTTAGATAATGAGGAAATTGATTTTAAATATTGATCTGTATTTTAATTTATATTAGTATAGAGAGTATTAAATATTTTTAATACGACCCTTGAATTTTCTCTATCTTTTCTGAACAGGTTCATAATTTTCATGGAGAAAAAGAAGACTCACATCTTTGCACATTCTAGCTCTCAGGAAGCAAAAAGAACAAGAGGATATGCTCCATGCCTAGTGTCTTCAAGGTCTGGGTAGCCCCTCTCAGGACTTTTTAGGAGGAAGAAAGCTATGGTCCCACTCATCTGCTCTCAGGCATATGGGGAGACTCAGGCAGAAGAAACTGAAGCAAGAGCTCCAAAGTGTTAGCAGAGAGAAGGCACCTGGCCTTAATCACAGCAGGTAGAGTCCCCCACACGATCTGTCTGTAGGAGAGAGAGACTCCCACGAAAGAGAGTGCTGAGAGACGAGCTCTGAGCTCAGTTCCAGGATCTAACAAAACATCCTCGAAGCTGGCTACATTCATTTTCTACTGTTGCTATAACAAAGTGCTACCAACCGAGAGAGGCTTAAAACGTCACCCAATTATTAGCTCACAGTTCTGTAGGTCAAAAGTCAGAGTAGACCTCTCTGGGTTCTCCGTTCAAGGTCTCACAGGTCAAAATCAGTGTGGGGGCCAACCTGGGCTCTTAGATGGAGGCTCTGGAGAAGCATACGCTCCCAGCCTCATTGAGATTATTGGCAGAGTTCAAGTCCTGGCAGTAGTAGGACTGAGGTCCCCATCTCTTCCCTGGCTCTTAGCTACACGTTGCTCTCAGCTCCTAGAGACCACTCTCCTGTCCTTCTATATGGCCCCCTTCATCTTTAAAGCCAGGAACAGCACATCAAATCCTTCTTGTCCTTCAAATGTCTCTGACTTCCCCTTCTACTACAAACTAGAAAAAACTCTTAAAAAAAAAAGCTCATTGATTAAATTAGGCCCGCCTAGAAAATCTCTATGGTCAACTGATTAGTAACCTTCAATACATCTATATGATCCCATGTGCCATGTAATCTAACATAATCATGGTCGTGGTATCTCATATTCACAATCCTGGAAATCAGGGTGGGATATCAGAGGGCACCATCACTGAATTCTGCCTACTATGCGGGTCGATCCTTGCTAACATTACTTTTCCTTTGAGGGCACAAGAGGGGAATGGAGCAGGAGTCCAGAGTGCGGCATCTGCAGGGTAGGGGGTGAGGGGGACATGATTTCTTCATAAGATCAGTTCTGTGTGTGCTGTTAGTCCTGGCTTCTGATTCTGGTTCTCAGTTTTCCTGGAGACTGCGTGAAGTACTCAATATCCTCTTGAAAATTTATTTCCTGATCAAATTAATCAGTGTTTGTGTTGCTTTCAATTTAAAGTCCACACTAACCTAATGGTTGATCATATTTTCTTCTTTTCAGTTTCCAAAGCTTTGTTCGTGTATTTTTCTTTCTTGCCTAGGATGCATACTTTATCATATCTATCTGCTGGAGATGCCACTTTCCCATAGGGTCTTCTCCCATTTCCTCAAAAACTGTGCTTACCCCTTCACTTTGGCCCCAGCAATTACGTTTTCTCTTTTTCCTTTTTAAATGTTATATGGTACTTATCACAATTTACCTTTTTAGTTATGTGTTATGTGTTGTATCATCCCTAGAATCTATTGTATAGCTTGAAGAGTCTTTAAGGGTATGGTAGTGGGTTAAATGGTGCCCAACACACCCCAGCAAAGATAAGTCTGTGTTGTAATCCCTAGAACCTGTGAATCTGACCTTGTTTAGAAAAAGAAACTTTTTAATGTAATTAAGTATTTTGAGAAGAGATCATTTCCAGAATTGGGTTTTCTTACCTAGATCCAACAACAAGTGTCCTTATAAGGGAAAAGCAGTGGAAGATTTGAAATAGAGATGTACCAAGACACAGAGGAGAAGGTCATGTGAAGATGGAGCCAGAGATTGGAGTTATGCAACCCTAAACCAAGGAATGCCTGGAGCCACTAGAAGCTGGTCTGAGAGGCAAGGAAGGATTCTACCCTACAGGCTTTAGAAGAGGTACAGCTCAGCCTACACTTTGATTTCAGACTTTTAGCCTCCAGAACTGTGAGAGAGTAGTTTTCCATTATTTTAAGCAACTCAGTTTGGGGTCATTTGTTATGGCAGCCCTGGGAAGTCATTACAGATATCATCATAGAATCTTCAATGGCAATCTTTCTATAACTGGCTGTGATCAATCAACTGTAAACACCACTGCACATGGACCAGCCAATGGCAATTATTCTAGACATGTGGTTTTCATTACCGCGTCTGAGTTACCTGGGTACTGTGATGGACAACTGTGGTTTTGCCCTCCTATCATCAAGTCTTCATTCTTCTAGTAATAGCCCCTACTTTTATTTTGGGGATCTACCTTTCCCCTTTAGTGGAACTGCCAAAGTTTCTTGGCTTCCTCTGGCCAACTGGAGGACAAAAGACTAAAACTTGGCCTATCAAATGCTCTTTTCTTGGAGTTTAAACCTTCAGAAAATTGAGGCAGAGACTGAATAAGAGTGTAATTCTTTTCTTTTTTTTTTTTTTTAAGAAGTACCCCAGAGAAACTTTCTAACTAATTACTGTTACCAAGATCAACTGAGCTTCCTAATGCCTCTCCTTTGCAAAGCCTGGCCTTCAACTTACTGTGGAATACTATGAACTATCTTAAATGCATCTAAGACCATTTTTGTGCTTAGATTTATAGAGTTGGTTCTTTTCTTTGCAAGATTACTACTCGAGACAGCTACTTGTTGATAGGAACATTCGTAAGACTCACCTTAGACTGGAATCAGAATCTGGATCAGAATCTTTTGAGGATGAATTTCATAATCCACAGGCAATTCTTTTTTCTGTTATTCCTTTCTCTTAAAAATGTCTAATATTTGTTGTAACTATTATGACACTACACTTATCCTGGACTTGGACAAAAATAGTTATAATGGACAAGTGCTAAATTTTACTTTGGAATCTATTCCAATCTTTTTTTTTTTTAAGATTTTATTTATTTATTTGACAGAGATAGAAACAGCCAGTGAGAGAGGGAACACAAGCAGGGGGAGTGGGAGAGGAAGAAGCAGGCTCATAGCGGAGGAGCCTGACGTGGGGCTCGATCCCATGACGCCGGGATCACGCCCTGAGCCGAAGGCAGACGCTTAACCGCTGTGCCACCCAGGCGCCCCTCTATTCCAATCTTTAAATGCTAATGGAAATATCAAAATTGGATGGCAAAAACTGTTGCCTCATAAAGTATTTATGGGTCCTATATATTTATATGAAAAGAATATAGCCCCACAATCATCGGTAAATCCCAAAGACAAACTAAGATTGTGCTTTGATTATTCTCAGATGCTACTTTTTTTCTTAAGTAGACCTTAGGCTAGAAAATGGGACAAGGAATACTTAGGCTCTGAATCTCAAATCCTATGATCCCTATTCCTAATCCTAAACTGAACCAGAAATTTCTAGTGGGAAGTACTTATAGAAATTATTTAAAAAAAAAATCTCAGGTGTGAAAAAAGTAATTTAATGTTTCTCTATATACAACACAATGCAACTTTGTTTGCTATCTAAAGGTAGATAATAGTTTGTCTATCTAAAGGTAGATAATAAAATCTTACCAATTCAGGAGAACGCAATCACATCCACCGTGAAATGTCACCTTGAGGTTACTGAGTTAATTCAGACTTTGTTTCTCATCCCCTTTTCTTTCTCCTGTCCTCTGTAGAGGCTATGTGAGTTTCTGAGCAACGCCAATATTGGCAAGTGGGAACCTCTGATCCAACTATCCTCTTCTGTTGTCCCTGGCCTCTGCTGGGGGTAATTCATTGTCTGGAAATAGGCAGTTGGTCTTTGTTGCTTTTACTGCCAAAGGCCCTAGTGCTGCAATAGCCTCTGGTTATTAAGAAGTAAATCATGCACCCCTTCCCCCACCATTAGGCTTCTTGCAGTCCACTGGCCT
The DNA here is from genome assembly GCF_024610735.1 of Ursus americanus. Taxonomy (NCBI): domain Eukaryota; kingdom Metazoa; phylum Chordata; class Mammalia; order Carnivora; family Ursidae; genus Ursus; species Ursus americanus. The sequence continues at coordinate 35,126,378 of NC_142143.1, forward strand.
CAGCATTTCCTCTCTTCTCCTTGGGGTTGGGGGAGTCTAAGACACTGCCCTCAGACCCAGGCCCTGGGATACCCTCCTCAGTGTTTCTGCTTTATTGCTCAGGGACCATGTTTGAAACTTACAAGAGTACCTCATGAAAACTTGTAGTCTTTTATATTCTGGGAGACTCTCAAATATGGTTGGGCTTCTATCACAGTTTTCATTGTATTACTATACACCACCCCCAATTCCAGCAATGTGGACTCCTTGAGCACCCTTCAGGGATCCACAATCTAAATTATAGCCATTTCCTTCATGATTTTCCCTTATTACCTGTGAGTCTCACTTTTCTATCTTTCTGAGATAGGAAATTGTTCTTACATTGTCCTATACCCCTCCTCATCCTCTGATTTATCCACACACACGGTGCTTGAGAACTCCAAGGATCTTAGTCTTTGGAGATCATCAAAATCTTTTATTACTTGAAAAAGCCTCACTTCTATAAGAGAAACACTCGCTTTCAAGACTATAGCTTATACTATGGACTTTTAAAAAAGCCTAATTTGAGCCCTGAAGATGAGCAATGTCTTCTTCTTGGTTATATTCTCACTGGCCCTGAGGGGCCATAAGCAAAAGCTCTCCATAAGCAAAACTCTTGTGGCTGCCTGGATGGTGGAAGGATAATTGGTATGACCATTCATGAGGGAAAAAAAAAACCAAACAAACTCAAGTTAGTTTATATCAGAGTGTTAACCACAATTTACACAAGGAATTAGTAAAAAGGAAATACTATTAAAGGATTCTTTTATATTTCTTTTTCTACTATCTTGAAAGTTGTAGTGAGAGCCAAGCCCTAGTAAAACACCTACCTATATTACAAATGGCCAAAATCCGACATGAGTCAGCTTATGTATAACAGAGAGAGAGAGAGAGAGTGAGACTTAATTTAAAGGCACTGAGCTATCTCAAGTCATTCAAGGACAAGAATGGGATTGTTGATTTAGTGACAACTGAAACAAGGCATGTTTATACCATGAGAAGCACTCAGAACCAGCCCTTCCAGCTCACCAGGGTCAATTATAAAATTCAGGAATTTTGAAAGCTCATTGTAAAACACAGCCATTATTAAAAATTAAACAAAGCTATAATTAAGTAAATTATTTAGGTACTAATTATTCAGGTCTCATCATTTCCTGATTTTTTGGCCGTCATTGGTTTTCATATTATCTATTGGATATTTTATTATTATCTATGCTCTTGAAATTATATACATTAATTGTATCTGTGTGTTGGAAATACTATACAATGGTGAGCTGCTAGGAATGTCTTTGAAACTCACATTCAGGGACATCCCATTAGTAGTTTGAAATAAGCTATTGTAGGAGAATTTACACCACAGTAATTGGCAAATGCTATAATCAGGCCTCTAAACAAAAAAATTTTTTTAATGGGAACGAGTTGTTAAACATCTTCCAGCATACCAATGTTCGGGAGTCTTCCTATTTCCCATGTCTTTCCTCTTATCATTTGCTTCATTATTCTTTTCTCCCTGTTGGTCAACTATCTCTGTGGTTTTATACATGCAGGAAGAAACATGGATACAGAGGTCTTAAGATTCATCATTTAAAAGCAAGTCATTCAAAGATAGTACTGTTGCAATAGCTCCTGTGAGGACCCAGGAGATGGACTGAGATCAGAAGAAATTTCCAGAACAGGGATGCTAGGTAGATAATCGCAAAATCATCCACTGTATTGCCATGGTCACATCCTTAGTTCAGAGCTTTCCCTTAAAAGAGTCTCCCATACAGCTGCTCAGGGCATCTCCAGGAAGTCCATTTTTTGGTGTTCTAATTGTCTTCTCCTCAATCTAGCCTCTTGCCACTGTCCTCAATGCAAACTGAAGAATCCTTTCTGCCAGACTCAAATGGCTGAATTGGTCTCTTCCTCTGGAAGTGGGACTTTGACGTAAATTTAAGTGCAGGAGTAGTCTTTCAAGCTTCCCATAGAGGGCCAAAAAAACAGAAAGATTCTTTTTGAAAGCAAGTTAAACTCTCATTGACCCCAGGAAGTTCAGAAGACCTATTTTCCCAAACTCTCATAACTCCAGTTAATTTGTTGAAGAATGTATTCTATAAAACATGAAGGGTTCTTTTTCAAAATTATTTCAAAGACTATCAACTCTCTTGAGCTTTCTTCCCAGCCAAAATGATTAAAAAATGCTAACTGGACAGAATGATGCAACTAAAGTCCCTCCACAAAAGTGATGTATTGTTCTGATTACATGACAAACTTACATACAATCCTTGCTTCACATGGAAAAAGCAACCACTGCGGGGGTTCCTTGTTGGATTCTGTCACATGAGGATAAAATTCCAGAGGTTCCATTCTTCTTCTTTTCAAAATTTTAAAAATCAGCTGACTCTCTTAGAAATCTATTTGTGACTAATGACACAAGTCTTGATCTATTGCTCTTCTGGTTGACTTTTGTATCAAAATTATTTATCCACAATAGTTTTTTGTTTGTTTGTTTTTACAGATAAGTAAGTGAAATGCCTACTAACCCCATTTTTAAAAGTTCATACTCAAATGCTAAAGGTTTTTTTGATTTATCTTTTGATTCCAACAATTTATATAAATTGGACTTTTGAACCAAATAAACCATGAACAAATCGAAAATAAAGCATGTTTTATGATGCAATGCCAAAAATTTGCATTTTAATTTCCCAAATTAAAACTCCTACCATTCTCATTAACATAGCCCTGGATCATGTCTAATATCTACTTTATCAGCTATCAGATATTTAGATAACTAGGTCAGAGCTCTTCCCACTACTCTTTTCCAAATACCTCTGCACAGTTAATTTATTCGTAAGAATGGAGTCCTGGCTTTTGAGGGAACTGCAATCAAATCCAGGAAAGAGACTCTCATGTGCATTTCTGAATCAACAGCACTTACTGCAGGGCTAGACCTACAGTAGATGGCTAATAAATCTTGATTGAAAAAGTACATGAATGAAGGTCAGATCTCCTTCTTGAGATCACTTTGGACTTTTATGATAATGTATCTGTAATCTTTAAGAATAATAATTCTACAGTTTCTGTGGTAGCTCAAACTCATGGTTTTCTTCACAGGAAAAAAAAAACAGAAATATGGAATAGCTGGATGGGGTGTGTCATGTCATAATGTTGCTAATGGGTGGTTCTTTAAATGCTTTCCATAAAACTGGTCGTTAGAAGTAGAAGCTTAATTAAATTAATGTTGCAATAATTTCTTTTGCAATAATTTCCTTTTCCTTTTCCTTTTGCAATAATATCGCCTGGATGGAGCTGTGTACTTCCTATAGCATCACATTAGAATAAGAGGCGTCAGGTCTGGTTGCTCCACTTTGAGCGATAGGAACATTCATCAGTGGGTGCCAGGAACATCCGTCTCATGCATTTATCATAAAGTTTCCCCATCAACATCTACCTACTGGTTTCAGCAACCACTGATGATCTTTGACTAGCTTACTATTTCACTAAGGATCGCAAGATGTTGACTTTCTTAGTTTTCTGATATCTTTGAATTATCTATTCTACTATAAAGAATTTTTCTGTATTAGCTATTTGTTACCTTGAAGTACGGTTTGTATAGAAAAGGCAAGATACATGCTTAATGTATTTCCTTTATTTACCAGTTTCAAAACAATAGAGTGGTAACCTAACAGACAACTGAGGTTGGCTTTTTGTTTTTAGTACCATGAAAAATTCAGGGATTTTTACATATTTGATCTGTTTTATAACTGTGTGGTCAGTATTCTTTTTGCTGCTAAATTTTTCCATTCTACTCCAGTGAGAACTTCTCAAGTTGGCTCCTGAGATCGTTTGACTAGACCCTAGTAGTCTTGGATAGTTTCTGTGCTTTTAGTACAAGAAGATAGCCCAGGTGCCAGCTGGCAAGAAGAACCTGACCCAAGTGGCTTTACTGAACCTGAGGAAGGTCTAGAACCTGTCCAGAGAGAGGGGTAACGCAATCCAGAGGGGGCTGTGAGGTGGGGTGAACTTGAACGAGAGGACTGGATAGGGCTGGAACAGGAAGAGGCTAGCAAAATAATTCTCCCTTTGCTCCCCTGGCTTTGACTGTTCTGGGACACAGTAGTTCATACGGCCCCTCCAAAGATCTCTCTGAAGCCAAGAAACTAGTTGCCTAAGTTAGAAAATTTTGGCCAGCTCAATGACATACCACTTTAATTTTCTACTCTTCCTTCCTTCCTTTGCTTCTCTCTTTCCCTCATTCTTGCTTTCACAGAATTGAACTTCTTAATGAAGTCTTGGTACCTTAACTTTATTGCTATGGGTTTATTCCCATTTTCATTCCACATTTCTGTAATTTTTCTTCAGTGATGTAAAATGAGAGGACTCTAGAGGGATGGTAAACAAATTCTGTAATGAGTTTGTCATTCTGAACGGCATGACCGATGTCACAATTTTAAAAACTATGAGTACCACACTGGGCAAGTACATGCATTTAGAGCCAAGGCAAGAGTAATTTTCTTTTCTTCTCCTTCTTCTTCTTCTTTTTTTAAAGATTTATTTTTTATTTTGAGGAGGGGAGGGTCAGCGAGAGAGGGAGACAAAGGGAGAGAATCTCTAGCAGACTCCCTGCTGTGTGGAGCCTGACAACTCAGCACTCAATCTCATGACCCTGAGATCATGCTGAGCCAAAACCAAGAGTCAGACGTTCAACTGACTGAGGCACCCAGGCGCCCAGGCAAGAGTAACTTTCACTCATGCGTTTATTCCACAAGTATTTATTTGTGATAGATGCTGGATGCATGGATTCAGAAATAAAGGATATATTCCCGCTCTCAGATGATTTCCAATGGAAATACATATATTTTCTGAACAAATACTCGTAATTTCTCAGTCATGGCATACCTCTCCTGCACTTTAATTTTTGTCAAAACTCTTCCCAGAGCCTTTCTCCTTATTTCTTGGAGCTGCACAACCCGAAGCCTGGCCTTTGAAGCTGGCAGCAGAGCCACAATCTCCTTTTCTTTAGCTGTTTTTTTTTTTTAAACTTCTCTCTCTGCCATGGCTGAGAAATGGCTGTTCATAACAAAGGCTGAGAACAATGCCAAAGGGAAAGTAACATTTTTCTCTTGATCTTTTTTCTCAATTTACTAAGCTATTGCATCCATTTTCTTACACGTTTCTCACGACTCAGGAGGCAAACAGAGTGGGTGTTGTTTCTTCATTGTACAGAGTAGGAAAGCGAGGCCCAGCCAGATTGACTGACTGGCTCAGGGGTCCAAAATGCAAAATCAGGTCAAGAATCCCAGTATCATCTCCCAGACCATTCCCCCCTGCTCCCAGATTGACTGACTGGCTCAGGGGTCCAAAATGCAAAATCAGGTCAAGAATCCCAGTATCATCTCCCAGACCATTCCCCCCGCTCCCCCTGACATTTTAATGGAGCTGAAAGGCCCAGGTAGGGGACGGGAAGACAGTATAGTTGTCTGTGCCTTCTGTTCTCAGCGCTCCCTATGGACTCAGCTGTGCCCTGATTCAGAGATGACTCCCGGAATTTCCAGAACCAAAGGAAGAATGAAAGATCCAGTCTCAGAAGGAAGAATGAGGTAGATCCAGGGATCAAATAGCTCAATCTTCTTGCAGATCCTGTTCTGAGAGCTTTCTCTCCCAACCCACTAGTCTTTGCTCTTGGGTCCCACTTTCTCTGCTCCTGGCTGTCCAGCTTGCCTCTTAGGTCTCTGGCATGTGCTGCGGGATCTGTTTACCCCCATTCATTTGGATGCCCACCCACTGGTATCTCACTCCTGCCGGACACAGGATGGGTCCTTGATAAAAGTGCCTTACATCGGTCCGTGGACGAATAGGTATACACCCCTAATCTGAAATACTGCTTCACTGTTGTTTCTAAAACTTCAGTTCCGTCATTTCCTTTCTTTTTTTAACCGTTGCATTAATTTCTGATCTCATGTCCTGACGTAATTGTATTCCTAGAAGCAGAGCAGGAATTACAGTTTTTTTGGTTGTAAGCAAAAGAAACAGGCTCCGTTGTGTTAAGCAAAAAAGATGAAAAATATATACTTACAAACTAAGTGTGTCTAACATGGGACAATGCAAAAATGGAAGGACAAGTGAAAAACCAACCACACAAAAGACCAGGCTCACTAGGAGAGAGAAGGCGGTGGTTCCAGAGATTCCGCAGCTGAATTCAACTGACAGTTTATCCACTTGCTGCCATGATGACTCAGCTCCCTCGGTTCTCCTGTCCTAGAATTAGCAGATCCAGGATTCGAAGCCCCCGAGGGGGAATCTGATTTGTCTAGCTTTTGGTCACACAGTCAGGTCTTAGCTGGAAGACAACTTGACCACCAGTCCCCCAAGACTGCAGAAACTGGCAAGAATGCATCTCCCTGAAAAATTTTGAGCACTACAATAAAAATCAGGGGAAATGGATTCTCATCGTCCAATTTGCAGAATATTTTGGCAGGGGCCACGAACTGGAAATAGAAAGCCTGGATTCGAATGTCGGTGTTTCTGTTACTCGGCTGTGGGGCCTCCGCATGCTACGACCGCTGCCTGTAGTTCAGGGGGCCCACCTACAAAATAAAAAGCTTGAGTAGATGCTAACTAATGCTCCTCTGGTTTTTGTTTGCCCCAACACTGTGTTTTTTAATTTCCGTGGGTTCTCCCCAGGGAAGAAAATCCATGCCAACAAGTTTATACCTTAATGGTTTCGCGGACCTGACTCATCCCCCTGCTTCTTACTCAGAAACGTCGTCCGTGGAGAAGCAGACGTCTTTCCACACACCTTTGACGTTTCCCTCCTTCTCTCCCCTGCCCACCTTTCTGGGCTGACTCCAATTTATGTCCTGCATCCTGGCCTGCCTTTGTCCGGTTCATTCTTGTCTCATCGATGGCATTCTGTCTCTTCAATACTGGTCATGAAGTGCTTTCTTAATTTCCTTTTTTACTAATAATCAATAAGGAAGCTATTTGCTTCTTTCTTCATTTCTTTTACTAAGGAACTTCATTGTCATTCACACTGACAGCAACACTTTCAATCTTATTCTTCCCACCAGATTAATTAAAACCCTAAAAAAAATTTTAACAGTTCTATTGTCTCTATTTTATCCAGAACAGATAAACTTTTTATCCTGAATAAAAAGTTGAGACAACCTTTATTCTCAGCATCCTTACACTTTGTTAATGTCTATACCAGCAATCACTCATTTTTTAATTCTTTCACCACTTTTGTGGACAGTAGGTGAGTTGATTCCACCTATTGCCACTGAGCAAAATAATCTCTTCCTTCTTGGCCTCGTAAAGTGTTCACTTTTGATTGGGCACCGAGTTACACTCTGTTACAGAGGCAAAGATACACAGAGAGCCTCCCTCCCCCGCACGATCTTCCACCCTAAGACTTTTGAGGGGAGATGAAACATAACAGCTTCCTAAAATGCCATAAAACAGTGGCTCACAGGGTTGCCAGTATAGGAAGAGAGAAATGATCCCTTTTCAGGTGAGCAGGGAAGGCTTCATGGGGCAAGGGAGTATTGGAACTAGGATCCAGGTCAAGAGACGACTCTCTTCCACTCTAGCTCCCCAGCAAGCTATTCCTGAAACAGTAACAGCGGCTAGCGAGTTAACAGGTTCCTGACTCCTTTCTGTCCAACCCTCCAATGACTCCTCACTTGGCTGAAAATAAAGCCCCCACCTTTTCCTGTGGCTTACGAGGCCTCGTATGATCTGGTCTTTTCTCCTACCATTCTTTTTTTTTTTTTTAATTAAAATATAATGTATTATTTGTTTCAGGGGTACAGGTCTTACACAACACACAGAGCTCACCACAACACACACCCTCCCCAATGTCCACCACCCAGCCTCCCCATTCCCCCACCCCTCTCCCCTCCAGTAACCCTCAGTTTGTTTCCTGAGATTAAGAGTCTCTTATGGTTTGTCTACCTCTCTGGTTTCATCTTGTTTCATTTTTTCTTCTCTTCCCCTATGATCCTCTGCCTTCTTTCTTAAATTCCACATATGAGTGCGATCATATGATCATTATCTTTCTCTGATTGACTTATTTTGCTTAGCACAATCCCCTCTAGCTCCATCCATGTTGTTGCAAATGTCAAGATTTCATTTTTGATGGCTGCGTACTATTCCATTGTGTATATATACCACATCTTCTTTATCCATTCCTGTCGATGGGCATCTGGGCATCTTTCCACAGTTTGGCTATTGTGGACATTGCCGCTATAAACATTGGGGTACAGGTACCCCTTATCCTAACATTCTTAACACTCATCTGTCATTTTCCAGCCATGCAGAGGAAGTCTTTCTAAGTCTTGGATACAGCAAAGCACATATGCTACAGAACACTTGTTCTTGCTATTTTTTGCCTGGAGTGCTGTACCCCCAGATCTTTATAAGATCTGGGTTTTCTGGTCATTTAGATCTCACCCCAAACCCCACAGCTTCAGCGAGGCATCCCATAAACTCAATCCAAGTGGCTGTCTCTCTCTGTTTCAACAGCACCACACTCCACCCAGCTTCTCTCAAACTTCCTGAAATCTTATTATTTATTTGTTTCCTTTTTACATTTCTGCTTTCCCCTCATGAGAATTTTAAGAATTTTTATTGTATGATGGGCTTTAGTGTGGGAAAGTAGTAGTCACTAATATTTGACTTTATGAATAAACAATTTATTAATCTCAGGGCTTTATTAAACCACTTTTTCAAATTCCTCTAAGTATCACAGAGATTAATAAAATAAAATTTATGAATTTAGCAAAGTAAATTTTCCCAAATTTTTAAATAGTGTTTACCAAAAAATACTTCTAAATACTTTATATTCTAGGTTACTTTCAATGTTTTAAACACCTTTAACAATGGGCAACATACCAGTACAATGATTACAAAGTTGATGAATACATTTAACCTGAAACCAGAAATAAAAGTATCCTATGTTATTTTTATCCTTACTTTTATTATTTCTTCCTAGGTTTCCATTAAACGTTCAATAATCTTACCAGATCTTTAAGAAAGTAGAATCATTTCAGACTAACAGTTTTGGGATATAGGTTATAAAGAGTTTAATTCTTGGTTGAAACATGGCTCTGGTTGAGGAATCTAAGGTAATTTTAGGCTGCTTAACTAATAGTAAATTCCTTTCTATTGTAAAATTCTAATTATTACAACTTGAGACTTTCAATTCTTTTCTTTATGAAAGTTTTAATGTTTTGAGACTTGGTAGTTTTCCAAGAAGTAAGAAACTCTTTAAACTTTGATCCTATCCATTGCCCTGTCATGTTGATGTATTGGGGTGTTTGTTAGTACTATTAAAATCTTATATATTTCTTATTAGTATTTTATTATAATTCGTTGGACCATCAAGAATTGTCAGCTCCTAGGAGATGAGGGATTGTGTCTGCATAGTAAGCTTTACTCTTTTGTACATTTGGTTAATTTATCATTTTAGAACACTCTGTTGAACCCTCCTTTGACTTGATTATTGTGTGTGACCACTGAAGCCGATTAGCTGTGGACACCCTTGGAATCTGATTAATTATATGTGCTGATCAGGTCTTCCTTTTCGTGCCACTGAATCTACTTTTTCCAGGATAACTTGCTTTCTTATGTACTCTGGGTTGATCAAAGAAAGTGTGTACCTAAACTTTATAGACAGATATTTAACTCTTCTGTATAATCACAATTCCTTATTTTTATATATAAACAATTCCTCATATATTCCAATCAATAAAATATTAAGCATATTCCAATATACTCACTTTTCTTCTGTATTTTAATACCCTTTAAAAATTATATAAACTTTTCTTGTTTATTAGGAATTTAACTTAAAGATTTTCTTAGGTTCAATCTGCTTAGTTTACTATAATTATCATAACAGTTATCACTAATCTTGTTTTAATGATCAAAATGCAAAACTTTGATGAATAAGGGCCCCCTGTAATTTGTCTCGCTTTATTTCAGCACTTTGGCTGACATTTTTGAAAGCATGCTTGTGTCTAGCAATACCCTTTGGAGTTCAATTTCCTCGTCGATAGAATTAGTAGCAACAAATTAACATTCCAGGTCCATACCGATTTTTTCCCGCTCTAAAATTTGGAATCACCTACTTTTCAAGGAGTCTTCATGCATGCACCTAAATGCGTGTAGATTAGAGACCAAAATATGGATGCTAGAATGTTGTAATGAGATTTGGGTCACTTACGATAGTGACAAAGTTGGAATGGACGTCATGAATTTACACTTTTTTTCCACTCAACATGTCACAGGGCTGTGCTGAAACACACAGACACACACATGTAATATGAGTGTATACAACTGTATATGATAAAGTATATACATAAGAAAAAAAAAGATATATAAAAGCATAAATCCAAGATTTTCAAACATTCGGAGGTGAAGGACTCTGGGAAGGTGGTGACAGAGTTTTTTAACTTCTGCAAATCTTCTCATATAATCAGGTTCAGGAACTAGGATAGCAAAACCTAAACACATGGACAACATCTTCCACTAACCTAAAACTGTATCAGCTTTAAACCCTAAAATAGAGCAGGAGAAGACCAACCACTGTCACTACCAAGAAGAAACACATGGTGTCAGCAACAATGTGAAAGAGAGGCACCGGAGAGGCAAAGAAGGTTCTGATGGCCCCACAGCTGAAAAATACCCAATTACCAGCAGGTCTCACGGGTAAACTGCTTGGGAAAATTTAAGGCTAGCAGCTGAAACTGGGAGGGAAATGGACAGACCTCCATTCCCAGTGTGGGGTGCAGGACCCTGGTGCGCATGATGGTGCCAGAAGATCTGGGCTTCATTGACACAGGAGAGTGATCAGGTGCGCTTCCCTTCTAGTAGTACTAAATCCTGCAACATGCAAAAACTACCAGGAGTAGAACTCCTTTAGGAAAAAGGAAAGAAAAGCTTCAGAAAATTATTGGGGAGAAGGAAGCAGAGTTAGCAGATTTCAAGAAAATATCAACTTTTCTTTTTGAATACATTTTGAAAATTATAGAAGGAGATCTCAAGCCATGAAGTTAGGGCAGCTTTCCCAATTCCTCCCTTTCTGATACAGAAACATGCATAACACACGAAAATCATAGCAGAAAATGATTTTTATAATAAGAAAGAAAAAATGGAGAAAGATAATCTTACAGATAATGATGGCCAGGATGATCTAAACACAAAAACAGATGAAAACTGTGACCACATTTTTTAAAAGTGAGATAAAATTATTTAAGCAAACATGAATAGCTATAGACCAACAGAAATCTTAATTCTAAGAATTCAGACAGAAGCTAATTAGAGACAAGAGAAAGGAACATGAAGATTTGGAATTTGAGCTTATAGAATGTAGAATATGATTAATAAAACAAAAAGTCATTTTAGAATTGAAGAATAACGCAGAAAGAACACAAGAGGGAATCAATGAAGATAATGCCTGAAGATAAACGGAAAGGCAAAAGTAAAAAAATCAAAAAGAAATAAAGCATTAAAAAGTATTTGAGAGACAGTGATAGTTGTAGGCAAAGAAGAAGCCAAGAAGAGATAAAAGGAGATGCAGAGAACGTACACTAAAGCAATGGATGAGAATGCACACTGGGAAATATAAATCAAGAGACCTTTCCAGAAACAAAAGATGGCTTGAAACTAACATGTTGGAAGGGCAACTGTATTCCTGCTCATGAAACAGCGAATTCTAGTCTCCTGCTCAGAATGCTTTGCCAAATGCAGTCAATAGAAACTAACACTTGCTACTAACATTTGTCTTTGCACCTCTTGCCCTAAAGCCTGCAATTCTAAAAGTACATTTACTGCCTTCTCTTTTTTTTTTTCTGGTGACCATTCCAGTCCATGTTTGCTCCTGCACGCTATGGATCCCCATTCATACAGCTTTCTCGCAGACACAGTTTTCTCACATAAAAGTTTTTCCACTGATCACAACCCAACCCCTAAGCCAATGCCACATATTCTTTATTGTAGTTCTCAGTTCTGGCCCTAACCTCGCATTAGCCAGGGGTGACTAGGTGATGCTGTGATGACTAACAATCCCATCCTCTCAGTGGCTTTCCCCCACACCCCCAGGTCAGCTGGAAAATCTGCAGCATGCTTTTCTTATTCTAGGACCCAGACTGCCTCTAGATCATTGCCAGTCACCACAACAAAGGGAAAAAAGGTTACTGAGCAACTTGGGTCAAAAATCAACTTTTACAATTCAAAAGTGACTCAGGCCCTCTCGATAACTCATGTATAGGAACTAGTAACGTGGCCCTGTCTAAACACAAAGGGGCCAGGAAATATTCTGCCACCGGAAGGAGGATCAAACAGAAGTATTTATCAAACAGCACTAAGGACTTTCAGCACGAATGGGAACAGATGTGATTTTATACTTCGCTCTTATCACCTAACAATACATCATTAAAGTATTTAATTGTTTGTTTGCTTGTTTATTTGTTTATATAATCTCTACTCCCAACGTGGGGCTCAAACTCATGATCCCGAGATCAAGAGTCGCCTGCTCTTCCGACTGAGCCGTCCTGGCACCCCCACCTAACAATATTTTAGAATTCTCCCCATCAGCACATGTTTACATCATTTTTCACAGCCACATAGTAATCCGTTGTACAACTGTAATCATAATTTACTTAGCCTTTCTGCCACTGGTAAGTATTTAGAATATTTTGCTATAGATATTGCTATATTGAACATCTTTGTACATAAATCTCTTGGCATAACCGGAAATATATGTTTAGGATGTGAGCAAGCAAACGGAAGCCCCTCATGTCACTTAGAGACGGGTTCCAGGGATGTTTGAAGCTAGTCTGGCACCCATAGCTAGACCATACTGTTCTCCGGCTGGACATACCCAATGTCATAGAACGCTGACATACACTCTGAGACCCTGATAACATTTGTTAAAACAAGACCCACTTCATAATTTTGTCCCAGCACAGACAAAACAAGGTCACTCTACAAACACACAAAATACCAAACATCACCCCTTCCGCTTAGTAAGATGGACTGCTGTTTTTGTTTTGTTCTTACAAATTACAGCTTTAGCCTCATTCTAGACTGACCTCCTTCTAGAAAAGACTAATTAAGATACTCAATCATACCCAGATCATCCAATCAAAGCCCAAAGCCCACAGCAGGATGTTAGAAACGAGCCTCTCTTACTGAGACACCTCACGGCTTTCTGTGGTGTGCATCCTATCTTGCTGGGATGAGCAATGAATCCACCACATTCAACTATGGTTGCCTTCTTGGTACTCTCTGGCCGACAGGCATTGACAGATACAGTCCTGGAAGTCAAATCACATAGCCGTGAGGTGGTATGTTTTCATTTTGAGTGATACTGCCGATTGTCCTGGGAGGAGATAATGCCAATTTGTCTTCCCATCAACAACGCAAAAAAAGCTCTGTTTCCTCCCAGCTTGGCCACCTTGTGTAACACCAACTGTTCTGACCCGTGGTAACCTCCTGTGTGGAGAATAATGTCTGCTGCCTTTGATTTATACCTCTTAATTGTAACTGAAGGTGGGCATCTTTCCATATTTTTATAAGCCATGTTTTCCTATTAGTAACTTATGCTTAGTTTCTTACTGGGTTTATCTTTCCTTTTGATTTGTAAGAGCTCTTTAAACAGGAAGGATATTAGTTCTTTGTGCATCGTGTGAATTGCAAATAGGTTACCAGCTTGTTACTTGTCTTATTTTTAATAAAACTATGTTGTTGTAGACATGTAGAATTTTAAGGTTTCATGTAGTCAAATTTATCTAGCTTCTCCTTTATGGCTTCTGGGTTTTTTATGTTAACTAGAAAGACCTTGCTCACTTTAAAATTAGAAAAATAAAAATCCTCCCATGTTTTCTTCTAGTACTTTCACAGTGGCTATTTTTTGTTCTCGTACTTTAGGTCCCTGCAGGAACTGCCTTTTATCCCCACATCACCTGAATTGAAAATTTCACATTTATTAGCATGTTCTTTTCTTACTTTTTCCTCCCTTACTAATTTGGTGTTATATTTTCAGTTTCTTTGGTAGTTTCCCCCTAATCTGATGGATAACTACAGCTTGTGACTGTGAGTGCATTTCCCTTTCTATACAGCAGTAATCCCTAAAGAAAATATTGTGAAACTACCCTTTGCTATTCTTGGCTATGTGTTACTGGATAGGGTTGTTCCAGGGGAGTCCCTGAAACTCTAAAAGGCTTAAGTTAAATGGTGATTCCATCTCCTGGCCACAGTAGTCCAACGTAGGGCCCACAACATCATAGGAAGTGATTACATACAAAGAGACACTTTTTTGCCCCATTTGGAAAGAGACATTTACTCTCTCTTCCGCAGGAGCTAAAGAACTTTTTCTCTTAGCCCAGTGTGAAGATGTGAAGTCTGGAACATGGCAGCTACTTTTCATTTCTAATCAACAAGCCTGAATTTATTAGAGTGTCACCATGTGGATCCTGAGGATAAAGCAGAAAACTTGGAAGGCCAAGGGAAGAAACTGGAAGAGATGATGTTGACATCATTCAGTTGCTAGATACAGCCCTGCCTGAAGCTAGTATTACATCTGGATTTTTCACTTAAAATATCTCCCTCCGTAAAAAGCCAATTGGAGCCAACTATACTCAGATAAAAATGTTTAAAAAATAAAAATAAAGAGCCAGTTGGAGTTGGATTTTCTGTCACTTGCAACCAAAGTTCTCCTGACAATTTTTTTCTTTTTCTGTTTCTTGCTTGATGTTTCTAACAATTCTGTCTTCTAACTTCATTTCACTCTAAGCCAGATATTGCGCCTGGTGGACTATGACCCAATTCTGGCTCATAGCTACTTTTCTTTCAGCCCACACAGCAAAGACATATGGAATATATTCTTTCCTTTAATTTGAGTTAGTTGCCAACATTCAAAAATTGAAAAGAATTTCCAAAATATGCAGATTTGTTCACACTGGGACTATAATTCCAATTGGCTAGAACTAAACAGCAGCCATGATACTGAGATGAGTCACCACCTCACTTTTCATAGTCTCCATACCTCTGGTGCCTTCCATTGGGCACATGGCCCTTGTTTATTTATTTCCCTGTCCAGTCTTGGCTTTTGAGTTCACAAGGCTGATCAACAGTGTGGTAGATACTAGGGTTGAAGAGTAACAGGGGGTGCAGGCTTGTTTCCATGTAGAATAAGAACACAACAGCCCCAATAGGACATCTTCACTACTTTGACTAATTCCTACTCATCTGTCTTCAAACTATTGAGTGAATTGTCATTCCTACAGGGAGTACTTAATAAAAAATTAATTGAAAAATTAAGAATTACTTTTCCAAAACTGATGAAATGGAAAGGCAGTTAAAATAAGAAGGCTTAACGTTATTTTCTTCTGCTTAATTTGATACATTATATATGCATAAAAACCCATCTCATAATTGAATGCTACTTTAATGAACGTGCTAATGGTGGCGTAAAGCTTTTTAAATTTAAAAAGATCTAAAAATATCAATCCATTCTTCTCCCCAACACATTCTACTTTATATAAATCCAGCTTGACTGAGTCTAAATGACACTCAGTGGCACACTTTAGTTCTTTGTAAAAGGCTGTACTAACAAGCAAACATAATTGCAAGATGTTATCAGTCCTTCCAAGCAAGAGAATGAAATCAGTCCTAGGCAGGTGACATGTCTGGGAGGATTGTTTGCCCTCTCTAAGTCAAAGGGGATGGATATCTTCTAAAAGAGTCTGGATTCTGCCCCGGTAAACGAGCAGGCACCTTGACTCCTAGTGGATCACCACCAGCAGCTCTAAGAAGCAGTGTTACACAGATAAGAGTTTCTTCTTCTTCTTCTTCTTCTTCTTTTTTTTTAATAAAAATCTATCACACTTGAAACTTTGTTTTGGTATGATAGAAGCATCCCGATAACATGTAGAGTTAGTAAGTATTTTTAATACATACACTCTAACATTAAATGTGAAAATGCACTTTAATAAATACCCTATAAATATTTGATAAATGTCATTCATGTATTATTTTCTTAGAAGAAAGTTATGTGATTATTTCTTTGGGTTCAGTTTCAAGTTAAAGCCCTGTAAATCCTGTTTAGTGTTCAAAATCCCATCCTGAATGTCACTGATGAGTTTGCATATGGAGTTGGGAATGATGAAGAGGAAAAGTAAAATCAAAAGCTACTCAATCATACTAACAGCTGCCAACACGGAGTACTCACTAAGCGCCAGGCATGGTATGAAAAACTCTACATGCATTTCTCATGGAGTCTTTACAACACGTCTTTATTATCCTTATTTTACTTGCCCCGAGACTCTAGAAAGTTTCGACATGCTCTTTTGCCGTAGGGGCAGGTGGTCACTGTCATAGGGATCCTAGCCCAGAGATCGGCAGGGATGTTATTTGTGATGAGAGGACAAGCAGGAGATACATGTGCTAGATTTTTAGCAGCATGTGACTTTCGCCAGCATTTCCCTTCTGCTACCCATTTAGTCCAGTCTCTCCCAGACCTAGACGGCTACCAGAATAACCTGCTCATCGAGCACAGAGGGGTGGTGACCAACTGTTATTATTATATTATATCCTTACTGTTAGAGAGCAACCTTGTTAGAGACTCATTAGATCCCTGAAATATATATATTTCAGAGGTATATATTTATAGGGTTTTGAGGTCTGGGCCTCAGTGGTTTAATCCTAGTCTTTCAAGGCAAGGATCTTTTGGGGATTGGGAAAAGTTCACGATATAAAGAAGTTTAAGAATAGTGGTCACAAAGAGGTGAGGATCTTGAAGTGATTCTTTTTTTTTTTTTTTTTTAGATTTATTTATTTGAGAGAGAGAGTGAGAGAGCACAAGTGGGAGCTGGAGGAGCAGAGGGAGAGGGAAAAGCAGACTCCCTGTTGTTGCGGGGCTCAATCCCAGGACCCTGGGTTCATGACCTGAGCCAAAGGCAGATGTTTAACCCACTGAGCCACCCAGCGCCCCCCCTTCTTTTTGAAATGATTCTTGAGGAGCAAGCAATTATGTCTTCTGCAAGCAGCTTGCCCAGATAAGCAATCTATTGTCCTAAGAAAGGGACTGGTTGAATAGTTTATTTTTCCAAATGAATTTTCTGGAAGTAGTTGAAGAGTAGCAGAACGTGCCACTCCGAAATATGCCTCTTTGGCATAAGAATTATTGGGGGCTGATTATTTTTAAAAAGCTGAAGATACAGCAGAAGCTCTGAAAACAGAGTAGAAATTACCCTTTTGTAAGAAAAATCTACATTTACAAAGGAGATTTACTTGGGGGAACAAAGCTGTACCAGGGAGAGAGGTATTACCAGAGATAACCTTTTTCCTGAGAAATTTCTCTGCATGGAAGGACAACTTTTGTTTACCAAACATATGCTCTACTTACCCTCCAGTGCTGAACTGCCTTCCTCTTTTGAAGCCCCAGAGTCCTACCCCTTTCCTTAGCTCAGGGTGGTATAGAAACCTCAGTTACCTGGCTGCCTTTTGAATCTCATATTTTTGTGGTGTTCCCATAACGTATGTAGGTAATTGTTCTGTTTTGTTTTGCTCCTGTTAATCTGTCTCCTGTTGCAGAGAGTTCTCAGCCAAGAACTCAGAAGGTGGAGGAAAAATTAATTTTCCTCCACTTTAAAGCAATGAAGTAATTTACTGGTCTATAGCCTTAGCTTCCTGGGGAAAAAAAAAAACAACAAAAAACAGTAAAGTCATATTGATATAGACAACCTTAGGTCTGTTGAAATAACCTTCTAGGCCCAAGATGGAGCTACTCTTGCCTGGAGTGCCATGTCAACAAAGCAAAATTCGGATAATTTTTGTGTCCCTGGAAGTGCTCCATTTAACCAGAAACACAATATATCCAGCCAGCCAATACTCAAATGCCAAGCCAATTCTGCTCTACACTTATTTCCTTGTTTTTTATTTATTCTCTATTTTTCTCTTCCTTGTTTCTTATTCTTTCCTCTATAAAAGTTCACTTTCTCCCCTGATTTGCTGTTCTCCAAAGAAACTGTTCACTTCATGAAGTATTAAATAAAGGTTGTTTGTATCACCTAAATTATCTTCTTTAATCATTTTTTCATAGTTCTTAGTCTTGGTAGTAAAGTTATGTGATGACATGTAGTCTTATTTTTCAGGGATAAATAAAGATATTTGGAGAGAAAGACTGGAGCTATTGAACAAGCTAGGACGTTGAAGTCACCAAGTCCTAGGCATAGTCCTAGGAAAATTACTAGATTTCCTCATTTTTGAGAATTGAGACCAACCATGTCAACATGACTTAACCATTTATTTCAGGTGTTTTTTGTTCAGGAAGTTAAGAATGTAAACTAATATATAATTTCACTGCTTTCAGAAATTCTTGCCAATTGGTTTTTCTGGCAAAGAGTTTGTTCATTCTGGTGGACAGTTCTTCTATCAGAATAACACGTTACTTATCTGGACAAACAACTCACTTATCAGAAAACTTTACTACCAAGACTCCTTTAAAACTTACACCTTGCTGCGTCTTCCAATTTTCAACTATGTTGTCATAAACTGTTCAATCCTCAATAAGTTTCCAGCCAGGAAAGACTGTGATAAACCACTTATTTACTCTCAGACTCCAAACCTTTTAAATTTCTTTCCCTAACCCCTCCCCCACCCTTTGAAGATAGCACTAAGACTATGTCAGAGTGGTGATCTCCCTTACTGTAGAAACTCTCCTAAACTTAGGTTTGTGGAATTAACAGGGTTTTTTCTTGGAAGTCAATAATTGTCATCCTAAGATAACAAGTATTGGTGAGGGTGTGGAGAAAAGGGAGCCCTCGTACACTGGATGGGGATATAAATTGGTGCAGCCACTATAGAAAACAGTATGGAGTTCCCTCAAAAACATTAAAAATAGAAATGCTATACAATCCAGCAATTCTATTTCTGGGTATTTATCTGAAGAAAACAAAAACATCGACCCTACTCTTACCAACTCTTACTCTATGTTCATCGCAGCATTATTTACAATAGCCAAAATATGGAAGCAACTAGTGTCTCTCGATAGATGAATGGGTAAAGAAGATGGGGTACCTATCTACAGTGGAATGTTACTCAACCATAAGAAAGAGTGGAATCATGGGGCGCCTGGGTGGCACAGTGGTTGGGCGTCTGCCTTCGGCTCAGGGCGTGATCCCGGCGTTCTGGGATCGAGCCCCACATCAGGCTCTTCCGCTATGAGCCTGCTTCTTCCTCTCCCACTCCCCCTGCTTGTGTTCCCTCTCTCGCTGGCTGTCTCTATCTCTGTCGAATGAATAAATAAATAAAATCTTTAAAAAAAAAAAAGAGTGGAATCTTGCCATTTGCAACAACATGGATAGATCTAGACGGTATTACGCTAAGTAAAATAAATCAGACAAAGACAAATATGATTTTCTATGTGGACTCTAAAAAAACAAAACAAATGAAAAAACAAAACAGACTTGGAGATACAGGAAACCAGCCCCTGGTTACCAGACATGGCAGTGGCTGGAGGGCAGGCAAAATAGATGAAGAGAATTAAAAAGTACAAACTTCTAGTTATAAAATTAGTAAGTCAGGGGGATATAATATCTAGCATAGGGAATGTCGTCAAGAATATCATAATAACTTTGTATGGTGACAGATGGTAACTAGACTTATTGTGGGGATCATTTTGTAATGTATAAAAATATTGAATCACTATGATGCACACTTAAAACTAACAGAATATTGTATGTCCGTTATACTTCAATAAAAAAATAACAATTGCCATCTTAAAAAAGAGAATGATAATAAATATCTTCCAGTTTGGTTAAAAAGATCAGAATATGTACATATAAAAGTACTGAGCATAGGGTCTGGCATATTAGAGGGACTCTTTAAGTGGTAGTCATTATTACTATTATAGGTAAGTTTTGGAAAGATTATATTCTGCTCAGAGGCCTAATACCAGCGAAGATATCTTTTCCCAAATATAAAGGCTATATTTCTGAAAATCCCTTTGGCAGAATTAAAGGATTTAAGAATCTAAGATATTAATAAAGAAACGGTAGGGTCTTGGGAGATTACACGTGAACGTACGAAGGTCCTTAAAATGCTTTTTCACATTTGCCAAAATAGAATAACAATGAGAGCATATATAGTACGTGCACTAAATTAAGAGAATAATACTTGTATTTGCACATTCAAAATACAATTAATTTCCAATTACCATTCCCAGCTGCCTCAAAGAAAAACCAGATTGTTTTTCTCCGTTTCAAGGAGGCATTATTCCGTTTTCTTGGTTGACTATAATATGCTACTCAGAGTCAGCCAGACTCAAGGGTAAGGACACAGTCCTTCCACACTGCCAAGTCCGCTCAAGACTTCAGACGCCACCTGTATGTTTGGGGGTTTTCCAAAACTACCATCAGTTTTGATAAGTCACTGGAATGAGACAGAATTCAGGAAAGGGCTATATATAACGATCATTGTGTTACTACAGCCAAAGGACATGAATCAAAACCAGCCAAAGGAAAAGATGCAGAGCGCAGACTCTGGGACTGGGAGGCCTCCACATGGGAAGCTTGTGTCCTCAGGGATGCATTACCCTTCTGGCATCTATATGCGGCAATACGTGCACAAAGTATTGCCAACCAACGAAGCTCACTTGAGCCTCAGTGTCCAGAGGTTTCATTGAGATTTCATTACGTAGGCATCACTGACTGAATCCCTTTCCATGTGCTTGACTTTGATGTCCACCTCCCATCCCCCAGAGCTCAGGCTGATAATACACGGTGCAAAACCTCAATTTTGTCATCACTTGCTTGGTCTTCTTGATGTGGCCAGTCCCCATCCTGAGTCATCTTGCTACCATGAACTATGTAGGGGCTCCCCATAAGTCACCTCATTACCATAAAATATCAGCTGTGGTCTGGTCTGAGGGAGCACCATGAATAGCAAAGAGGCTCCCGTCAGCTGGGAAATTCCAAGGGTTTAGAGGTTACATACCAGGGCAGGGACAAAGGTCAGACCCTTCTTCAGGTAAAGTAAATTCTTCACTATTTAATGCATAATACCAATATTTATAAACCAGAGAGCTTCTATAATGTGGCAAGCACTTTATATATTATCTCTAATTCTCACTAGGATTGGTACAATAATGTGTTACAAATCACATTTTAATGGCTAAGAATCTAAGTGCACTGAGAGCTTCAGAGGGGAGGAGGTTGGAGGACTGGGATAGGCTGGTGATGGGTAGTAAGGAGGGCACGTACTGCATGGTGCACTGGGTGTTATATGCAACTAATGAATCATGGAACTTTACATCAGAAACCAGGGATGTACTGTATGGTTACTAACATAATATAATAAAAAAATATTATTATTAAAAAAAAAAAAGAATCTAAGTGCATTACCCAAGACTATAACCTAGTACCTATCTGGCCTATAATTAGCACCCTGATCTAACTTCAAAGATCGTACACCTTTTCTGTCTCTAGCTTCTTTTCACTGTCAACAAATATGAATAAATACCACGGTATTCACAGTATTTCTTTAATACCCAGAGCTGTACTCCAACACCTCTTATGGCTGCTCAGCCATCCAAATAGTCAATATCTTTCTGGGTTTTTTTAAAATATACCTTTTTTTAAAAAAAAAATTATTTATTTATTTGACAGAGAGAGAGAGAGAGCACAAGCAGGGGGAGTGGCAGGCAGAGGGAGAAGGAGAAGCAGGCTCCCCACTGAAGAAGGAGACTGATTTGGGGCTTGATCCCAAGATTCTGGGATCATGACCTGAGCATGGCCTGAGCAGAAGGCAGACGGTTAACTGACTGAGCCACCCAGGTGCTCCTAGAGATTTTTTTGTTTGGTAGGTTTTTTTTTAAAGTAAAAATCCCTAAGTTATACTCCTTAGATAAGAACCTAAAATGAAAGCAATATACTCTACATTCTTTCAGGTAAGGAAACGTACACACAAAGTAAAATTTAAGGGATACACAATTTAATATCTTCTGATTATAAGGAACGGAAAACACTTCTGGATAACTTGCAAACGAATTTCTTGGAAGCATACGAAGTAATTCATAGAATTAAAGGAGAAGCCAAGGAACCAACTATTAAAATTCCCCTGGCAGAGGGGCCAAGGGACGTGCTTGAGTTCTGTCCCTAACTCTTGATAGCCATAACCAGCCTTCATGGAAAGGAAGAAGGATACTTCCCCACAGAAAAATCAAAGGACTGCTATTGTAAGAAGGAGGAATGTAGGCTTAAGAGAAGAGAGAGAGAAAGAGAGATTTTCAAACGGGGGGGGGGGATTCGTGATAGGGGAAGTGCAAACATATGAATAAGTGTAAGAAGGACATTGGTCAAAATCTCCATGGGAAGTCTGAAAAAGAAAAAAAGCCCTCACTTTTCTGTACACAGAATAAATTGAAGGGAAGATTTGACAATAGTAGGTCAGTGGCAGTGGAAAAATTTACTTAGATAAATGAAGTTGCGAATCATTAAAATATACCAAAAACTTGAACTGGTTTATCTGATTTTTCCACCGTGCTTTAGATATAAAGTAGTGTCGGCAGAAATAGTACCAAAAAAGAGATTGCATCACATTTCTCATAATAAATACACAATCTACACAAAAGCAGGGGGTTGCTGTGGAAAACGCAGCTTGAAGACATAGCTCCCCCACCTCCAATTCCCATTTTCACCAAGATCGTTACCCTATATGGTGAATTTATTACAAAAATGTACCAATTTTCATCCCTCTCTATGTCCACCCTGCGGGAGATGTGATTCTCTAGTTCCTTCCATGAAGTCCTGAAGTTTCCCAGCCTTTCCCGCTGGGCCAGCCTTGTGACTTGAGCCAGAGAATTGCGATTCTGAGCCCAGGCTTCAGGCAGCCTCGTACCCTTGTGCTCGATCTCTGGGATTCCTGCTGTAAGGGTGAGAACGAGTTCAGTGAGCCTGCCCCCAGGAAGTGAGGGAAACTTCGAGAGGCGAGCGGAAGGGTCCCTCCCGAGGCCCTCCTAGAACAGCCGGCCGCTAGCTGCAGTTTCGCTGCCGCAGAAGCGTTAACAAGCCCGATTCAGGCGAGCAGAGCCCCGCTGAGCGGTGTCACACAGCGGCGAACCCAGGCACTCGTAAGCCAAAATGAATGTTTAGTGGCGTATGTCCCCTGGAGGGTTGTGTTGGTCATAGGGCATCATCATGGCAAAGTGTACTGATTTGCTTTCTGCTAGATAACCGCCACTGAGAGGCGGGAGTCAGGGACCCGCGCTGGCTCTTCCGTTTTCCTCTCGCCACTACCCACGAGGAGGTAAGGAGTGAGAATTGAATTAGACCATTTGATCATCCTGTTTTCAAGAAGCATTACGACGAGTATAAGGGAACCAGAGCCACACAATTTTAGGAAAGCAACTTTCCTGTACGAACACGTAACCACAGACTGAATTTACTTGATAACCATTAACTTATCTCTTCACTTTGTGGCTTCCTAGACCCAGACCCAAAGTCCACCGAAAATAAAAGTACTCATTAGTAGGTATCTTAAAAACATATAGCTATGAACGACTTTTTAAAAAGAGGCTTTCATTAAAAATGATTTGCTTTTATGCTAACTATAAAAACTGTTCCTTTCCAACCCAAACAAGCCAAAAGTATCTCCTTAAGCTTGGAAAATTACTTTCCCTGAAATTAAAGAAAACCTCAAGAAAACACAGAAACATACCACTTGAAATCAGAGCTGAGAAGGAACACTTCCCATTTTCCAGGTGAGACTTCTTAACGGACGTTGCACGCCGACGGGGCCTTCAGGACTACACAAGGGACCCGTGCGCTTCTGTGTCACTTTGAAATACTTTGGACTTGGCTCTTTTTTTAGGTTCCTTCCAGAGAGGAAGTTGCCCAGCACCTGTATCGATGACAGAATCACATGGCACCCTTGGGTGTAAATCTTACCTGTTTTTATTTGCCCTAAAATCTCAGAGATTTGGAGTCTCTTACCTTCTTGAGTCTCTCCCTACCCCCATCTTTTCCTTAAATGGCTCAGTTAATTTTAAAAGGGAATGAATAACCACCCCGTAGAAAGTGGTAAGAATAGACAGCTCCCAAGTGCCTGTTACCCGAATGCTGTATGGGATGCGACTTTTTCTCTTTACTCCACATTATGGCAACTTCTAATAACAGGTTAATACCTGATCATTTGAAACCAGATTATATTCTTGATAGGCTACAAGGAAAGGAGTCAATTTCTGAATACAAATAGAGGACATCTCTCTCTTTGAATGCTATGATCGCGAGCTTTTTAATTATGGACTTTTCATTGTCGTTTCATACCCTTATCAAATAATTATTTTCCACCCATTTCATTGAACAGCCTTCCCAAAGGGCTGAATTTGTTAATCCACATTTCATAGAAAGTTATTTTGTTTTGTTTACTTACACGGTTCAAAGAAGGGACAGGGATGCAAAATACACCCCGTACCCCAAAGCAGTGATGAAAATGACAGGCTCCTCCAGGTGGGGGATGAGGGCAAAATACTGGTGTGTTGAACCAGACACAGAGATGTTTCAAAGAGATAATAGTGGGAACTTCTAAGAGCAAACTGATAATTTGTCTATTAAGGTGTAAGTATGCCTCAAGAATCTCTGAATGGGGATCTGGGAGGGTGCTGATAATTAAAAGGACATATGCAGATTTTGTGTAGGAAAGGAGCTCTTGGTTGGGGTGATCTTGCCTTGAAACATTTGCTATCCAAAGGTTTGGAATTTGGAATGAGAAAGGATGTTTTCAAAGAAGGCCTCAAAGAGAAAAAAGGACACAAAGAAGATTATGTCTTGGTTCAGTCAAAAAATCAGTCTTGTGAATAGCTGGAGAGCTGGACATGGCAAACATGGTCAAGTATGTGGAGAGAGTCACAGAGGTAGAGAAGAGAAGTCACTTATGGCCTTACCTGGGTAGGATCAGGCACCTATAGAAACCCAAAGATGGACTAATATTTGTCTACCTGAACCCAAAACAAGCATCAGAAGGTAAACAGACTACCCCAAATCCCTTTACTGGCAGGGTAAAGGGGAACAGATACACAGTATATAAAATGATTTGATTATATGTCAAGAGAAATGGCATTAATCAGCTTGTGACCTTGTATAAACCTTTGGATACAGTTTCTTCACTTATAAAATGAAAAGTTGTGCAAACTCATCCCTTAGATTTCAGCTCTCATATTCAAGGAACTTGGTACTCTTGCAAAAAATTAAGGTCGCATTTTATCTGTAGATCAGTATTTCTCTATGGGGGGAGGGGTATTTGACAGTATCTGCAGACACTTCTGGTTGTCATGACTGGGGAAGGTCTACTGGTGTCTAGTAGGTACAGGTCAGGGGTGCTGCTAACTATGCCACAATGAGCAGGACAGCTCCTCCTCCCTCCAATAAAGAATTACCTAGCGCAAAATGTCCAGAGTGCTAGGGCTGAGAAATTCTGCTCTAGGCCAGAATCCCTTTACATCCAATTCTTACTTACTGAATAGTTCGTTCTACAGCTCTTCTAAGAAGAAAATATTGGTGTAAGCTTTCCATTAGAGGGAATAGTCATAAACTGGAATCAGAGATTTCTAAAGGAAGAAAGCTTACACTCAAAAATATGCACTGAGTTAAGAATGTCATGACCATAATTATCATAGATTAGCAAGGGAAAAAGAGTTGTGTCCTTAATATTCTAATGAAGACCTATTCAGCAATGGGAACAGATTTTGGTAGCCAGGAGATATGGATTCCAGTGTGTTTGGTCTGGTTCTGTCATTAACTAGTTGTAAATGGAGCAGGTCACTCAGTCACTGAGAGCTGGTAGTCAGTACTATAGAGTTAATATCTGTTTTACCTTCCATTAGGGTTGCTATGAAAATCAGAGGAAGAGAGATCTGAAAGTGATTTGAGAAGTTAAGAGTGCTTCACTATATACAAAGTGATTTATGCTTGTGTTTGATATTATTTAAGGCATTTTCTCAGCTAAGTCTTGCTATATATGAAATTGAGCTCAATAAAAATTCATATTTCAATTTAGGAAGGCATACTATTAGCTATTATGCAAACTACTGAAAACAAAACAAGTTTGTGTTCAGTAAGAGTGATAGTCTAGTTTAAGAAATGTATCAGGTACCTATCACCGTAATAAACAATTATAAAAACCTAAGTGTCATATAGCATTAATCATGCATTGCTCATGTGTCTGGGATCAGCTGGGGTTTAACCAGGTGGCTCTGTCTTGGCTTGGCTCACTCATATATCTGGAGTTTGGCCAGCTGTCAACTAATCTAGGATGCTCGACTGGGGCAACTGGCTCTGCTCCATGTGTCTTTCATTTTTGTGTAGACTAGCCTTGAGCATGTTCTCATGTTGAGAGAGGACAAGCTTCTGCTTACATCTTTTCTACTATCATCCTGTTGCTCAAAGCAACTCCTATCCACAGTGAGCCAACGCTGCAAAGTTACATGGCAAAGGATGTGGAGCCAAGAAGTGGTCAAACTTTGAGCCAATGATACAATCTGCTTCAGGAAACAAACATGGTCACATCCATACCTGATAGAGAGGATTATACATCCCCCAGATTTTCTGGATTTTGAGTTGGATGAAGTTACTGAATACAACTCCGAGTTGACTTCCTTGAAGAGGTAAGGAGTTTGTTTCATGTATAAGAAGAGGGGTATTCACAAATGTTTTTAGTGGTTGGAGGGATAGATGGTGGAAAGGACAGCTGTGCATCAAAGTTTTGTTCCCTTTCTCCCTAAATCCATGAGAACATATAACTCATTTTCTCCAGCGGAATATAAGCAGAAGTGACTGTGTCTCTTCTAGGATTAGGTAGTTAAGCAGTAGATGTGTATTCGCTGTTTCTCCTTTTCCCAGGAGGCAAAGTACTTCAAGGCCCTAGGAGATGGTGGAGCCACAAGTTGGGTGGAAGCTAAGTCCCTTAGTGTCCACATAGAGGAAAGTCACTGCCAACCATCAATAACAGCATGGGACCAGTACCTGAGTTTGAAATAATGGTTGTTTAAGCCACTAAAATTTTCAGACATATTTGTCACATTAGTTAGCGTTATCCTAATGTGACATGAACTTAATATAACACTCTTGTCAATTTAAAATAAAAAAAAAAGAAATAAAATTGGCCTTTCTTAGGAGTTTAGCATAGCTTCTCACCCACACCTGAGAATTTAAATCTTGAAAACACTGTCACCCAGTGAGTGTCTAATCCACTTGAATATTTCCAGTGATAGTAAGCTAACTAACTTCTGAAGCAACCATTTATCGTTAAGAAAGTTCTGTTTATAGGAAAAGCTTTCCCTACTTTGAGCTGCATATCTTTATATGTCTATCTATTTATCCATTCTAGAATTATCAAGCTTCAGTTTATTTCCTCTTCTAAAAGGCAGCTCTTTTATTATTTCAATTAAATCATGCCTTAAAGGAAATAAACTTTAAGCTGTCTCTGGGACACCCAGCAGCAGTATTTACATATCAAAGCTAAATGTTCTTGGTAAACTCTGGCAGCCACGAGTGACACTAATGGTATGACAGGTTAACTTTTACTGCTTAGTTGAGAAAGTGAAGACATTAAAAAAATCTAATATACAGAATGAAAGTCACAGAATAAGTCAGGGCAAAAACAAACACTTGAGCTTTTTAAGGGTTTCCAGCATAGTGGTATTGAGAGACCACAAAGCCGTTTTACAAATATATGGATTTTACTATGTTGGGATTTGATAACTTTTTGAGGTTTTTGTTCCAACATCTGACATAAAGAAGGATTTGTATTAACTAAGTCAACTAGAAAAATTTTTATGTAATTTCTAAGAAATTCTGTTTTTTGAAGTTCTGTAACACCAACATCTTGTATCCATTATTTTTATTTATACTTTTTCTCTTACTTGAATATTGGTTCAATTATGCAAAGCTTCCAAGAGGAAAGCTTCATATTGAAAAGTTCTGACCCCTTTGTGCATTTTTACTCACCAAACACTCAAGATTGTTTTCCTTCCCCTAATGCTAGAACGTGGTAGATGGCGACCTCTACTGGTTCTAAGATAATGTAGGTAAAGGCGCCAACAAATTTCCGCAGAGTAGCCACTTCTTCGGATGCATAAGGAAAAATTGCTAGGATGAATTAAAAAGCCAATGTTTAAGAAAGATAACAGCTCTCTGCTGGTCCTAATACAGTTTCAAGTTCCATATTCAGTAACTGATTTAGCTTAAGAAATGCACGTTGGGTTTTTACCACCTCCCATCTGTGTTTTATTTATCTTGTGAGAATAAAGGCATAGTTGCTGGAGAGGGTCAGTAAAACACATATTTCAGATTTAAAAAATGATGTTTGATATATTTTTACTTATATACTTATACTTGATAGTATATTTTACTTAGTACAAAGGGAACACAATCTTGTAAAAAAAAAAAAATTCCGAACAGTCCCAAGACGATACCAATAAAAAAAAAGTGAATCTCTTCATCAGCACCTTGCCTAGCCCTACTTTCCTGGATTTGGATTAATCTACCATGAAAACATTTATTTTTAGTGTGTGGATTACTTGGTTTAGGATTTTCGGCTTAGTGTGGATGGATGGAATTTAAGTATGCATTGGCTTTTATAGTAACAGGGCAAGGAGGGAAACAGACATTCTTTCCATGCCCTTGAAGAATTTAATACTCAAAACGATTGTCTGCTGGTCTTGCTAGGGGGAGAACTTAACCAGTGCTTTCTTCTATAAGTGTCAGTGTTAATAGTAATTTTCAAACAGATAGGGAAGAGGAAAAAAATGTGCTTGAATATAGATACCCTATATGTAGGTTTTCAAAATTTAGTACAAGGTAAGACTTGATTTTTAGGTTCATTTTCACTTTCAGTGGAAAGCTACTCCACCAGCATTAGTAAAATTAAGTTACTTTTCTTTTTTTTTTTTTTTAAGATTTTATTTATTTATTTCAGAGAGAGAGAGCATAAGCTTGGGGGGGGGAGCGGGGAAGCAAACTCCCCACTGAGAGGGGAGCCCGATGTGGAGCTCTATCGCAGGACCCTGGGATCATGACCTGAGCTGAAGGTAGGCGTTTAACCAACTGAGCCACGCAGGCGCCCTAAAGTTACTTTTCATAGTTGGCCAAATCTCATATAAAAATATCAGAACATCAAAAATCACTGAACAATAAGCATTTTTAATTCTCCTTCTGCAGACTATTTATTACTAGATATTTAAGAGAAGACAATGCCAAAAAAAAAAAAAGCGCCATCTTTGAAGCTTCTTGGAGTTCATGGTTTGATTTAACTTGTGAAAAAGAATGGGTATCAAAGAGCTTTCTTATTCAGGATGAGAAAAAGGGAAAGAAGTTAAGAGTGTTCCTTTCTAGAATGAAGAACGTTCTGTGAATGCAAATTAGAAGTTTTCTAATGTTTCAAGATATGGTAATAGTTTTGATAGAAACTATTCAAAGATGGGTAAAATCCTAGCTATATCAGGTCCTTGAAAATGGGGATAAAAAATAAATTTTATTCCAAGGAATTCATTGTATAGCTACAGAATAAAATATCATTCTCCAACAAATGTAAACATTCACTAGAAGATTTAATCATTTGTCGTAAATTACAAGAGCTTGCTCTCTAGTTAGAAGTTTTCGAGTAAGATTCTAATGATGACTCAGGGTAGAGAACCAGCTCATACTAATGAAGTGAATCAGGCTAGTGGTTTCCAATTGCGGGTCTGCAGACCAGCTCTGGTTTGCCACAATATTGTCACTGGTCTACAAAGAAATTAGAACACTAAAATAAACCAAGATGAGTTTTCATGAAACTAAGTGCACGAAATTTAAAGATCTGTGCTTCAAACTGTCTGTGTTTGTGCTGCCAATTATTTTTATGAAAAGATAACGATGGAATACAACTAAAATTAAGAAAATAAAATAAAAACTGATCTTATCCGGCAAAAGAAAAAAAATTGACTATGCTGTGTTTCCCTCCTCCCAATGCGTTTGAAATGTTACTTATCCTTAACTACCAAAGACTGTAGTTGCTGCCAGTCCTCCACTTTATGTTTTTCAAAAAAAGTCATCACACCCTATGTCTCGGGGATGAAACTTTTGAACCAAGTTTCCTCAGGTCAGAGTTGGTACAGTACTTACAAGATCCCCTATTTAGTAGTAAGAACACTGCCAAAATAACATGTGACATTATAATTCGAAAATAGTTATGGAACTTTTGCATTTTGTGGAAAGGATTTTTTTTTTTTTTTGTCTTACGGTGTTTGAGAAACGCTTGTGACACCCACATGTATATCAGTGGGATTTATCTTTCAGAAATGGGAAGATACGTTTTGCCAGTCATAAATGAATGGTAATCCCTGTAGACTCAAGTTTAATTCAAAAACACTCTCTCCAGAGCTGCTAAATTTGGCAATCCACATTCTCTCCTCCATATGCTATCCTTAGGGGATTCTACATACATTGTCCATAATGGTTTCTACTTAGGATGTCTGGAAAAGTAGATATTATGGTCACAGAAGGGCCATTAAAGGGAATTTGAAAACAGATCCATTAAGTTGAAGTATTCAATTGTAAGAGTCTTCAGGTTGGATGGACTATGCTAATTGATATTCAAGGAATAATCCGTGCACCCGCTCCTTCCATCGCCGTCTCTAACTACTCACGCTTGCATAGCTTACCAACCTGGTTTGGTATTATCCCTGGAGAGAGGAATATTAGCAGAACACAGTGTGCATAAAAAGTCTAGAGGATAAATAATGAATTGTCCCCAAATGTGAACCTCATTTCCATTCCATTCTGTTGTTCAGTGCCTTCACTGTTTCAAATAGCCATCTTTTTTTCATTAATTACATCAGCTCTGCTTTTGTTATGTCTTGCTGGAAAAGAGAAAAGAAAGTTTCCATTATTTCTCTTGTAGACTGTGGAATGCAGCAGCTGTTGTGTTTTGCAAACATCCAGTCATATCTTAGAATCTCTGGTCAGTTTTTGAATGGATTTAAAAATACTTTGCTCTATTGCTATGCTTGCTTTCTCTGAATTTGTGATTTTGTGCCTCTTTTCTCGCTCTGCTCATCTTTTGTGGCTTTTCTCTCTTTTCCTCCACCTGGCTCTCATTTTCAAGCCTTATAATAGTTCTCCAGAGCAACAAAATATCCCAAAGGTTCCCCAGCTTGGCCCTGTCTCAGGAATACAACACTATTTTTGAGATTTTTTTTTCTAGGTTTCTTTTCCTTCTGTTTAAATGATTTTCAGGACACAGTCTCTCTTCTGCCATGCAAACTAGCTGCTCTTTGTCACACGACATCTCTGTGGTCCTTGTCTTGTGACATTTAGCTAAGGATGAACTTGCAGTGTTCCTTACTGGGCTGCCTTCGCTGACCGGGAATAGCACAGAATGATTCCCCGAATCAGGTCAGTACACGTGAGTTCGGAAACTTCTTACCCACCCCTTGTCTCACTTGATCCCACATGGATCCTGCAAAGCAAACAGGATAGATGTTTCTCTTCACATGTGATAGAAAAGGAGAAATATGGCCTTAAGGAGTTACAGAACCAGACCAGCAAGCTCTAGTAAATGGTAGAACAGGAACCAAAAGCCTGGTCTTCTGTCTTCAGTGTTTTCTCCGGCGTTTCTCGTGGGTTTCTCTTTCTTCATCTGTCAAGTGGGAAAAATACTAACTTTGTGGTGTTTTGAGGAAAAAAACAAAAACAAAAAAAGAATCTAGGTAAAACACTTCGGACAGTGCCTGGCTCCTAGTAAGTGCTCAGTAAATGTGTACTGTTATCCTTTCCTTGTCATAGAACAGATAAATTAGCTTACTAACACGCCCTTGCAGCTGCTTTCTCCCCACATCATGATGTATTAGTCTACGAAGAAGAGCTTTGGGGTTTTTTTTGTTTTGTTTTTTTGTTTTTTAAGATTTTAAGTAATCTATGCACCCAACATTGGGCTCAAACTCACAACACTGAGATCAAGAGTCACACGTTCCACCAACTGAGCCAAGCAGGAGCCCCCTAAGCAGAGCTTTTAAGTAGCCATTGACTGAAATATAATGATTGGAAATTTATGGTTGGTTCCAGCTATTCAGCAATAACAACTCTCCTCCCCTGCTCCCACAAGGAAAATTACACATGGAGGTTGATTCTTCTATACAATGAAATCAGCTAATCTAAATGCGGTACGGTGTACATGTGAATAACAGATTCTGGACTCGTATCCTGTCCCACAATTTACAAGCTGATTATAGTTTGGACAAATTATTTTCTCTCTCTGCGCCTCAGTTTTCCGACCTATAGACTGTGAATATTGACACCTATCAAACTGGTTTGTTGAGGGGACTGAATGAGTATAATAGGGATGTTTAATTGGAATTTTTGTCCAAGGCACCAAGATATGAGAGATATCAGATATAATAGATGCTCAAAATGCCGATTTACAAAGAAAACACTCCAGTGCATTGAGATTATGAGTCCTTCACCCAGGGGTCCCTCATTCAGAGCGCATGTAGACAGAAAAGGATCAGTCAAGTTGAGATTTAGGACATATTTGTCAGGAGACTTTTCTTTAGGTGAAAGCCGCACTCTCCTTTTTTTTTTTTTTTTTAAGATTTTATTTATTTGACAGAGAGAGACAGCCAGTGAGAGAGGGAACACAAGCAGGGGGAGTGGGAGAGGAAGAAGCAGGCTCCTAGCGGAGAAGCCCAATTCAGGGCTCAATCCCAGGACCCCGGGATCACGCGCTGAGCCGAAGGCAAAGGCAGATGCTTAACGACTGAGCCACCCAGGAGCCCCGAGAGCCGCATTCTTCCCTTCCAGGCGGGGAGGGGTATGATGGCGTTGTTTCCCAATGGTAGGTCAGGTGAGAAGGGTTTCAGTGGAACTACTCAGAGAGCATGATAGGTGTTCCTGGGCCCCACGGACTGTGAGTTACCTCAAGCCTGAGGAAGTGTAAACATCTGATGACAACAGAGCAAACAGAGGCCCCAGGAAAGTCATTGCAACCTGCCTTACTGTGTAGCAAGTGAAAGGTGTTACTGACTCCAAAACGACATGTGGAAACTATGATTGTGGTGCCAACCTGGGGTTGTTTTCAAAGGGATCTCCCTCAAGTACATGGTCTACCAAGGAAAGGAGGTGGTAGGCACACATGGCTATACCAGCTGGGGCAGCAACTAAGGGAGGACAGTGGGAGTCCAGCCAAGGCTGAGGCTCGGCCCATGACAAGGGAGTTATACCTGGAGGGGTCCAGGAGGGAGTCCCCAGAGATCAAAATGTTCCTATATGAGAACAAGTCGGCATCAACTCCCACCCCAACAACCTCCTGAGGACATGCAACCATCTTAACAAACATGCCCGTCGGGGAAAATTTGTCCTCTGCCCCCTCTCTAGCCTTGCCTGAGCCTTCTCGCACTGCAAGCAGCCAACCAAAGGCAGGCTCCGGCCCATGAGGACGTGAAGGCAGGAGTGTTTTCACTTTAAATCAAGTTCTAACTTTTGATCATAACACAATAATGGATGTTTTAAATTATAAATTAGATCATGTTTGTGATTTGAAGCGATTGTAGGGCTGTTATCTAAATATAACTTGTGAAGTCATAGGCTGGCCCAGGACGTCATCCAAAGAGGGAAAGGAATAGCCCCACTGAGCAGGATTATAAGGAGGGAGAGAGACAAAAATAAGATTATTTTGTAATTATAGCCATAGTCTCTGACCAAGATCAGTTAGGTAAAGAATTTTGAATACAATTTGTTCTCCAAGCTATTAGAATTCTTTTCTCTTTGCTTTGCAGACCTGTTTTCTTAATCTGAAAAAGAGAAATTCTGAATGCGGAAGAATATTGAGAATATTTAAAATATTTAAAATCTTTCACCCAATAGAATAATAAGCCATCGAGTTTCTGCTTGATTACTTCCAGGAGTAAGGAACTCACTAGCTCATTAAACTGCCTGTTAGAAATCTACAGATGTTAGAGAGTTCATTCTTCTTCCAGAAGAAAATGCATATTCATATAATTTCTATCCATGTGTTCATGTTTTATCTACTAGAGGAATACAGATCATGTTTAGCTGAAATTCTGTGGGATTTCTTCTTCCACATAATATTAGAAGACATATTAGAATATTAGAAGACAGTTATGTCTTCCTTTAGTCTCTATTTTCAGCCTAAATGTTACCGTTTCCTCCAACTATTTTTCATATAATGCAGCACACTGATCATTTTGACCTGCCTGGTCTGCAGGTTTTCTGGTTGTTGATGTTCTCCTCCGAATGGAGCGTGAGGCCCAGATGTAACCTGAGAGCAGAGCAGAGCAGTCACACAACATGCATAGCAGGTCTGTGGTCAACTCCAACCCATCAAGTTATTTTCACAGGAAATTCCTCCACAAGTCAGGTCTTCCTCATCCTGTATGTATACAGTTGGTTGTTAAAAAGTAAAGAAAAAAAATGTACCTTTGTTATATTTCATTTTCTCAGTTTTACCATACTGTTTCAGGCTTTCACCAATATTTGGGATCCTTCTGATTCAGAATAATTTTTTAGAAACTATTTTTTCTGTATCCTGGCTGGCTATTTGACATTTTGTAAGCATTCTTTCAAATCTCCACATAAGCCACTGATAAAAAACTGAAGAGGACAATTATTTTTCAATGAATATCCTTGGGTATGTAGATCCTTGTGCATACGGAGTTTCACCAAGGCATATACTCTGAATTACTGGAATTACTGGGTGATATAAGCATCTTCATTTTTATTAGGTATTGATAAATTGCACATTCTTCAGAGAAGTTAAATACAAACAATTCGGTTACAGTTAGGTTTCCTTATACGAGGCAGTTGCTGTTTGGGAAATCACTGTTTACACTGAGTGTGTGTGAAGCCAGCCACAGAATGCATATGGCATGACACCCAGTGTCTAGGCCTGAGCAAGCAAACTGCAAGGTCCAGATTCTCATGGTGACAGGAGAGGTGTCATCACACTGGCTTAATGCATGATTTGGGTTCTGGTCTGACCTTGTTTCTGCAACACATTCTAAGCCTAGTTTTCTGGTGCTTTTATGAGCTAAGCTTTATTCTTTCAACAAACTCCATTTCTCCTTAAGTATCAGGCCAGAGCTATTTTCTGTTACATACAGTTAAGAGAATATCATAACTATTTTCTCACTGCTACTTAAATGATCGTTTCCATTTCTTTCCCGCAACAGTTTCAGAGCAAGATTTCTCACTTCTGTTAATATGCATATTCATAGAAGTTAAGGCTCTCCTGCAGACTGAGCAACTGCTATCTGGAATGAGATTCACTTCGTTTCTTTTTCTTTGAATGTCCATGCTGCTTCTTCATTTAGGAAATTCATCAGTTCTGAAGAATGCAGTTTCACAGCCTTTCCATGCTATGTTTTTTTTCTTTTTTACTCTGTGTCTTCATTTAGGTTTTGTTTCCATGTTTATTTCTCACACAGGCAAAACAAAAACTAAACCAAAGTAAACCCCAGAAATAAATACATCAACTGCAGTCCTAAAATTAGCAAATTTAGCCATGATCAATACTTGGAGAGAGTTGTGTGTGGACAAAAAATACACTATTTTTTTCCTGTTGGAAGTTTACATAATCAGCACCATGTATACAGGATAAGTAAAAAAAAAATTAAATAGTAAGAATTCATGTCATGCTGTCCTGCTGGCGTTAAGCTCCATTCTGGTTCTTTTGGTTTGTTTTGCATATTTATACTCTCATCCATTGATTGCGTATCTTATAATGTTTCTCAAAGGACAATTTTATTTCTTTTACTTACTAGTTCTTAGGGAAAGGAATGCCATTTTTGGTACACAGCTGCATTTCGGTAGGAGTATTTTACACAGAGTTTTAAAAAAATGGTCGAATTAGGAGTCTCTCTAAAAGTTTTGGTCATCAATTCTGATGTGTGTATGTGGGATCCACACCACCAACAAGCCATTTTCCAACACCAGGGTGGGGGGCATGCGGGAATCTTACAACTCAACTCAATTCTGACCCTATCCATCTGAGATTGCATCAGGTCCCATACGTATGGGCTCAGACTCACATGCTGACCCCACCCCAGTTAGATGCCAGCTGTAAGCCTAGGCTGTCATCTGAGCTTCTGACCTACTAGTTATAAATTAGAGGTTCCCCTCCTTAGGCTGGAGTAATTTGCTAAAGCTGGCTCACAGAACTCAGAGAAACATTTTACTTACTAGATTTTACCAGTTTATTATAAACATATATAATTCAGGAACAGCCAGCTGAAAGGGATGAGGACGGCAAGAAATGGGCGAAGGGTGCGGAGCTTCCACGCACAATCCAGGGGTCACTCTTGCAAATCTTCACGCCTTCACCAACCTGGAAGCCCTCCAAACCTACCCCTGGGTTTTTATGGAGGCTTCTTTACAGAGGCATGATTGATTAAATCACTGGCTATTGATGACTCATTCAACATCCAGCCCCTTCCCCTCCCAGAAGGTCAGGGGGTAGGACTGAAAGTTCTAATCCTCTTGGTTAGTTACCCTGGCAACTAGCCGCCAGCCCACTCCCCACCCTTAGATGCGTTCCAGAAATTACATCATTAACATAAACTCAGGTGAGGTTGAAAGGGGTTTGTTAAGAATATCGAGACACCATTATCACTCTTATCATTTAGGAAATTCCAAGGGTTTAGGAGCACTGTGCCAGAAACAGGGATGAAGACCAAATATATATTTAATCACAATGTCACACTCCCATTGGTTTCTAATCACTTATACCCAAAAAGACTGTATCTCATTAAGCTATCAAATAAAAAAGAAAAGTACCTCTGAGTAGAGCCCCTGGTCTCTGCAACCTGGAAAGTCTTCTGAGAAAAGTACGTAATCAGGATCTCTGAGGGTAGGCTCCTGGCATCTGTAGTTTTTAATAAGCTCCCAAGTCCTTTCAGTGCACAGGCTCGTTGAGCATTAGTGGCCTAGCAGAGGGGCTGGTAACACTGTAGTGGACTTACTACTGTTACCTGCCTGGGGTCCTTCTCTCTTCTGGTGCAGCCATCTTGATT
Source organism: Ursus americanus (assembly GCF_024610735.1). Classification (NCBI taxonomy): domain Eukaryota; kingdom Metazoa; phylum Chordata; class Mammalia; order Carnivora; family Ursidae; genus Ursus; species Ursus americanus. Next base: position 35,163,435 of record NC_142143.1, read on the forward strand.
TTCTTCCCAGAACACACCCTGCTCCACTCCCAGCCAATAGCACAGAGGTGGCTGGCCCCAGGCTGCCTGCTCCAAGGGGAAAGAAGTAACCTGGGCTATAGTAAGCAATCCATAGTGATTGGCTCAGGGACCTGATCCAAGCTAATCCAGTAAGGCTCAATTGTTCCGTTTTGGCAGAACTGCTGGGGAAGAGAGCATTCTTCCCCCTGGGATTTTACTAGGCTCATGCACTAGCCTTGACTAGGATCAGCTGGTGACTGAGAATCACTGCGCTAGCCTGTGGGGGTGGGGGCACTTAGAGAACGCTGACCTGAGAATATGGTCAATTCAGAGGAAGACAAAAACAAGAATGGGTAAAAAGGAATGCAGGAGAGGAAGGGAGGGATTAAGAGCCTAATATTATGATTTGAGTCCCAGAATCCATCTGTGCCTAATTAGATTAACCCCAGGACTTTTCAGAGCCATAATATATTTTCGTCTGCTCACGCTGCCATAACAAATAATTATCATACACTGGGGGGCTTACGCAATAGGAATTTATTTCTCATGCTAAGGGAGGCTGCAGGTCCAAGATCAAGGTTCCGGTGAGGCCAGTTTCATTCTGAGGCCTCTTCTCTTGGCTTGTAGGCAGCTGTCATCCTGCTGAAAGAGCCTCCCTTTTGTGTGTCCCCAGGAAGAGAAAGATGGAGGTGAGTGGGGGCAGTCAGTTTGTTATTATAAGGCACTAATCAGGGCCCCACCTTTATGAGCTTATTTAACCTAAATTATCTCCTTATAGGCCCTTTCTCCACATATAGTCCCATTGGGGGTTAGGGTTTAGTATGTGAACAACACAGTCCATAGCATGACTCAAGAAATTCTTCTCCTTTTCTCCCCAAACGCAATGGGATGGGTTTTCAGTCACTTAATATGACAGAGTTCTAGAGTCACTGTTGTTGACTTCAGCACCCAGCCAGCTCTGTTTCCGTCCTTACATGTTAGTCTGACATCCAAAGCAGACCCCTGCAGTGGGCAACAATGCCTTTAGGACAGAAAAGGCCATCTAGTGGATGGTTCAAAACAAGGCCTCTGGAGTCCGCCTGCATGGGTTTCACTTCCAGCTCTGTCATTTGTGTAAGTTTCCTCTGTCTGAACGTACTCATCTGTAAACGGGATGGACAAAAGTCCCTACTCCTGGAGTTGTGAAGATTCGATACACGAATATTCATAGAATACTTAGAATAGTGACTGGCACTGTGCTACAACAGTGTTTGCTAAACACACGCATAGACCTGCATTACCTCTCTGCTTGTGCATTTACCTGTGTGTGACTGCATGTTACCCAACTTCTTGGAGCTTCCTTTTTCCAAGGAGGAAAAAGAGGAACTGCCTTCTCGGGTAATAGCACGTGAACACTTACCAGCGCAGGTCCTGACACAGTAAACTCTCAACAGGTGTGTGAACAAACGGATAAATTGCAATTAGAGAAAGCAGTTTCCCCTTTAGTCTTGAAATTTTCACTTTGAACTTGAGCATATTTTAATTTTGAACCACTTCATAGATTAGATTCATCTATTTTTCTCTCTTTACTTAAGAAAGCATCAGTTACCTAACGCTCAGATGTAATTACACAGAAATGACAGTTGTGCCCAAATGAAATAGAATAATTTAGATGAGCATTTCGTAATGGTGCTCTCCACAATTCTTACAAAATCTGGTGCTGAAAAAACACTAGTGCAAAGTGGAAGTCTAAGGGAAGATATGTAATTAGCAACTCTTTAGATGACTACTTTTCTAAGGAAATTTCTGTAATGAAGCAAACCATTAGGCTGCCTATTAAAATTATACTCTGTGTATTGAAAATAAAGACCAGAAAAGCAGAATGGATTGCCTCTTTCTGACTTGTTTAGTAAGGCTTATTCAAAGTCAGGGTTCTACCTGACTTTAAATAAGATTTATACAATGGAATTCCACTTCAAAGATCCTCTTGAACCGCTGACTTGAGTTAGGAAAAAAAGATGATAATTGTGTGATTTCGCAGGTAGATTCACATTATAAATTAAATTTTCTTCACTTCGCCAGAGTTGGTGAGTCTCAGAAGCAGACCTCTTTTTCTTATCAGGGAAATGGATTCTCATCCCAAATAGACTTTGAAGGTTATTAGAGATTTTGTTTCCACTTTACACCTTAAAATTTTTCTATTTTAAAACTATTCCTATAAAAAGTCAAACAATAAAGATATGCTTAAAGAAGAAGTTAAATAGTCTTTCATCCTCCACTTCCCCCTCCAGTCTTATCTGACTGAGGTAACCAACGTCATCAGTGTATTTCCTTTTTTAATGAAAATTGAATCATACTGTACACATTAATATGCACTCTGTTTGTTATTGGTATGTGAGGAACCTCTCTCCTCCAGGGCAGTACAGGCATAATATTTCAAGTAAGTGTGCACTAGAATTTATCCACCAGACCATTTGTTTTCAGATTTTATTTTTTGTCACCACAAAGAATGTGTCAAAAAATATGTACATGTTCTTATGTTGACAAAACATGAAATGAGATTTCTCTAATTTGCAGTTATTTTAGGGTAATTTCAAGGTGCTACCACATCCTTTCAACATAGTAAAAGAAAATGACATTTGCTGACAGAAGACATTGATAATAAAGATAAAAGAGTGTAAAGAATAAATTTAAATAATTTAGGGTACAAGTGATCCCATTCACTTCTGCAGTGTGGTACTTGTAATACTCAACCTTTATAAACTATTTCTAGATCTCTGAAGAAGGCCGTGAAGTCTCCATACTCATGTGAAGACCTTGGGTTGTTTGTCAAAGTGTGGTTCCTTGAGCATGGTCACAACAAAGATTCCATTGCCCACCACCCAGAGATTTTTAATTAGTGGGTTTGGAGTCGGGCTCAGGTAGCTTTACTTTTCAACAAAAATCCCCAAGCAGAATTCCCAGGTGAAAGCACTGGGTTTTGCAAGCTTTGGACCAGGGGTCAGCCAAGTTCAGCTAGCCACCTGTTTTTTATGGCCTGTGAGCTAAGAAAGTTTTTCACATTTTTAAATGGTTGAGAAAAAATCAAAAGAAGTATAATTATTTCATGATATGTAAAAATTATATACAATCCAAATTTCAGCATCTATAAAAAAAGTGTTATTGGAATATAGCCACACCCATTCATTCCATATCATCTATGGCTGCTTTGGTTCATGCAACAGCGGAGTCACAGAGTTGCCACAGAAACCATATGGCAATAGCCAAAATATTTACAATCTGTTCCCTTACAGAGAAAGTTATGCCAGCTCCTGGACTAGATGATCTCTAAGGTCCCTGCCATTTCTGAATGTATTCTATTCACTGTAGTTATTTACCTCCTTTAATATGCAAATACCCTGGAGCTGGTGCAGACACACCGGAGGCACAAACTGTGTGTGAAGGCCAGACGCCATGATGAGTCTCTTTTCATCAGCCACTTAGAAATTAGGAGGTTATGTGACCAACATAAAATAAATTATACATTAGCACAATCAGAAAATGGAAACAACCACAATAGCTAACACTCTTGTGGCACATTATACGTACCAAGGCCTGTGTTCAGTGTTTCCCATACATCAACTCATGGAATCATCACAACTCTATGGGCAGGACCTATCTTTATTTACCTTTTCCAGTTGAGGAAACTGAGGCATAGAGAGTTAACTAACTTGACTGAGGACACATAATTGTAAGTAGCAGAGTGGGGATTTGAACCAACGCAGTCCAGCTGTAGTAGTCTAGCTGGGCTTAAAAACACTAAGCTATCACTGCAAGAGATAAGGTAAGAGAAATTTAAAGGTAAAAATCACTATGTTTGAACTCCAATCTTAATTGCAATTTGGAAAGTTAGGGGAGTGGATACTATCCTCAGAGGAATATTCTGCTACCTCAGGGTCATGAGGTCTAATATCCTCAGGGCCAATTAGAAACATCACTGAAAGGAGAACACTGCCTTCTCAAACTCAGTTCCTTTTTCTACTCTGAATAACATCGTGGAAACAGAGCCTTTTTATCACAGAAAATCTTCATCGTAAGCTGTGATGGTAACGGGAGTTGCAGGGCAAGGAAACCACCATGTGTGGTGGGGACTGCGTTCAGGAGAGGGCATGCCCCATTGAAAAAGGGCCCGCTTCTCAACTCTAGCTTATTATTGACATGTAGAAATGAGGGCAATTCCAATTCTTAATAGTGTAATTCCCCAACGCTTAAAAGTTCAACAATTAACTCAAATATTAAAAACAAACAAATAAAACCCACTGTCCGGGCCAAAGTAAGACTTCAAACCACAAGTGTGTGACCCATACTTAAGCAATTTTCTCTTTAGGCTAAATCATCTTAATTCCAAACTTTTCCACATGGATCTCTGGGTCCAGACCTTTAATGAGGATCATGGTTGTATCCTTGAACTGGTGTCAAGCTTTGCAGTCATCTGTAGCTGATAGGAGTTACAAATTTAACTTTCAGAAGCTGAAGTCCTACCTGGCAGACAGTTACACTATGTTCAAGCTTAATGCCCTCCTCATGCATGTTATAAGAAATGTCTGCTTTATATTATAGTAGGCAAGCTCTACCCAGACCGGCACCATTGATAAGTGTTTTTCCTTAATGGAAAAGCGTATTTTCATAGCTTTTCCAGGAATATCTTGATGCCTTTAATGGAGCCATAATCCGTTCCCTTATTTAATCTTAAATCACACAATGCTTATTTCACTGAATATAATGGCTTATGCACATTCACTAATGGCCCCTAAATAAAAGACCTTTTTTAAAATTTGAAAGTGCTTCAGAGTACACAACAAGGAAAAGAACAAACAGAAAAATGCCAGTTGTTTAGCTGAAGTGAAAAATAATAATGCTCAGAACACTGAAACTTGAGTGATAAATCACTGTAATAAAATAATTAAAAACATTCGTCATTCTGACAATCTGAAATAGTATTTAAATTGTTCAGACATTTTGCTAAAAACCTACCTAAAGAACCTTCAGATCCTACAGGAAACCGTTTTTTATAGAACAATATTTTAAAATATTTTCCAAGAGAATCTATTCAGAAAATAGGGCCTTAAATGGAATTTCAAAATCAATCAAAATTTATTGCTCAAATTTGACTTTTATGTGTTCTGGTCGGAGTTCATGGACTCTGCACAAAGTGAGCATTATTTTGAATATTTTCAGTTGGTTTAATATATAGTGTCATAAATAAAGGACAAGTTGTCTTCAGAGGCCTGCCTAGGAGTTTGGAGTGTGAAAAACATGGCAGTTTGGCACTGAAAAACAACTCTCAAATGAAAATTAAATAATTATATAGAAGGACAAACAGGACACTGAATTCTTAGATGTGGAACTTTATAAAACATCAATTAAAACTAAATCACAAAACCCTAAATACGGTGTGGTATCCCGGCTAGATCATACAACAGAAAGAAGACATTCGTGGAAAACTGTTGAAATATGCATAAAGCCTGCAGTTAATAGTAATGTACCAATGTTGGCTTCTTGGTTTCGACAAATGCACCGGAGGACTGTAAGATGTTAACATTAGAGGAAACTGGGTGATAGGTATATGGGAGTTCTATTTTTGGAAATTTTTTGTAAATCTAAAATTATTCCAAAATAAAAAGGTCATTTAAAAAAATCACAGAACAATCGGTGTATTGATCTGTGCTCTTAAAGCATCCAACAGAATACGGTAGGCTGACAAAATTCACATGCAGCTAAGTGCCATTCATTATGCACGTGTGGGTGATGTGTGTATGCGAAGTGGACAGGTGGGAGATGTGTGAAAACAGTTAACACATGTCAATCTTTTCCTTTGAGTCCTGCTGCTCCAAGTTTAAAAGGATATAAATGAGGGTGGAAAGTGAGTTCCTAAACATCTTATTCATAAAATAAATATTAATAAAATATATTAGTAAATAATAAATATATTTAAACTTTAGGAATTTGTCACTGTGTTAAAAAAGATAGGTCATCATAACTGGACAACTTTCAACTTTTGCTTTTATTTGTGCGCTTTTGATTTTTTTTAAGGTTTTGTGTCTTTTTGTGATATCTTCAAATATATACTAATGAAATTGATTATACTTTGTTTCCAAATTCTATAAACCACAACTTTATACTCATTTCTGTCCCTTCACCAAAAAGACTACATTGTGATGGGTTTCTCTTTTGCTGTATAGAACAGAGGCATTAATGAGGTGGATGAAATCTATGTCAGCATGTTATATTTAATAGGTCTGCTTTCAGGCAGGATAGAGTAGGTCATGGCAAAGCCAACACATTCACTGCAAAACCAAAAGAAGGTAAAAACTACAAAACACATATTTTAATGATGTCAGAGAGTAAGGAAATAGCATAAACAAAAATTCCAGAGAAAGGAGAACCACGTTAGGAAATAGGCTGGCAATTGTTGGCCATCATTTTGCTTTGGGTTTGAGAATTAATCTTGACTGAAGCAGAGAGATTCCACTGGGGAAAAGAGATCCCAGCAGATCTTTTAGCTTTCTTTTGGGCTAGAGGAATCAAAAGGAAACGTGTAGGGTCTCAGTGATAGATGATAACGGTGGGACAGCTGAAATGCAAGAAGAGTCTGAACTTGTGCCAAATGACATTCTGATATGGTTGAAATCTCAAGAATCAGGATTAGGACACACGGATCCAACTGAAACAAAGGGTGGATTAGATTCAAGGCACCAAGTACTCCTACCTCACCACCTGCTAGAATTGCAGCAGCCAACTGTGTCCCCTTTCTACTGCTGTACAAACACCAATTCCTGTGTCAAAGTGTCCAGCAAATGGAAACCATCAGAGGAGCAACCTCAGGTTCAGCGGTGATGGTACTGTGTGAGTGAAGAGGGTGAGGCTCCTTCCTGGAGACCAAAGGAATCTCAGATAGCCCGGGGCGGGGTAAGGGGGCTCATCTATAGATTGACCACTGGGTGCTCTGAAGACATCTCATGCTCCACGAGGAAAATGTATACCAGTTGTCAGTATGACTCCACCCCAGATGACATTAAGAACTGATTCCTGTGTGGGACTTCAATCTTCTGGATTAGTAGGTGTAACATTTTTTCTCTCTCTCAGTAAAGATGAATTCAGGATATTTGCCTTGAGGGAGCCAGAATCTTTAATTCATACACAGAGTTGCATTAAAGAATAACAGCAGCAGCTCTGTGCTGGAAATTGTGCAAAGGTAATAGAAGAGCCGAGCTGCCGTTAGTGATTCAAAAGTGGCATCATTTCTTGATGGGTTCAGTCACTTTTTTTTTTAATTTGTTTTTATACTCCACTATTCTTGGCTTTACTCCAACATGCATTGTTCTAAGAAGTCACGAAGGGAATGTCAAATCTAGCTTCTTGGTGCACTTCATTTGTCACCAGAAAAGAACAACTTAAACCTGAATCACCAGAAAGATTTGCTCCTGGGCCTGTTAATTACAGTGAAATTGAAGAATTGAAATGCAATGTCATGACCTCAGAGAATATTTCATTCCCTTTATTTCACCCTCATCTGAATGTATAACCAGCCATATTTCACAGTCTGGGGTTTACTTATTGAAACAAAGCAGGTATGTGGCACATGATGTAATCTCTAAACCACTTCAGCTTGTCCTATTTGTCAGTCGAGGTGTGCGCTCAGTTTAGAACAGCTTCTGCTCACTCGGGTCTCTCTCATACGCTCGGTGGTTGAAGAGTTAGATTTATATAAAGTTCTTGACACCACAATAAAAGAGGCCACATTTATATGAACTGCGAAGTGCAATAAAAGACTCAGAAAACCAAATAAAATCTTGAGGAACACTGCCAATATATGGGAAGACAGTATAGCATATATTTTTATTTTATTTTGCTTTGCTGATTTGTATACTGAGTTCTCATAAATGGAAAAAAAATGGCACATTCTAAAAAACTGTTAAAAGTAGCATTGGACTGTTTTGTTTAATGAAGGGCTCAATTTGAATTCTGACTATAAACAATAGGAAACTGGGGTCATTTTAGGAGTTAATTTGTCACAAGTTTTTCCGATTACAAAGAAGCATTTAATTTATACACTTTTATTCTTATAAAAGTGTCTAATAGAGGAAAATAAAACACCAAACATCAATAAATGTTATTTTAGCAAATATAATTTTTAGATGTACTATTACTTCACATATATAAAACATATGGCATAGAGGAATATGATATATTTAAACATAAATCCATTTAGAAATATTAGCTAGATCTTTTATCGCATCTTTCCCACATGGGTCAACTAGAAAGTCTATAATAAACAGTAGTTGCCATATGTTACAGATTAATATTAGTTGCAGATAATTTATAATTTTTAGAACCAAGTCAATCTTTCACACAAGTTTAGGTTCCTCTGTTACTTCCTTTCATAATATCCTGTTTATCCTTTCATTTTATTTGTTAAATTATAATAATTGATGAATTGTGCAATTTTTGTTAAAGTGCTTTTCCTGTTATGTTCTGAACTTCATAAGGTCTGGGATTATGTTTTCTTGCTCACTACACTTTGCTTAATATGTAGCCCAGTGCTTAAAACATAGATGTGCTCAATAAAGCTGTGCTTAATGAATCAAGAACTGAAAGATCTGCACCAGGGGTGGCAACCTATGGCTCAAATCCAGCTTGTTGCCTGCTTTCTACAGCCATCACGTTAAGAATGCTTATTTTTTTCTTCTATTTTTAACTGGATCTATTTTTCAAATGGTTATTTAAGTACCTAAATAGCAGCCTCAGTTTTGCTTGTTGGCCCATAAATTCTAAAATATTTACTATTTGGCCCTTCAAGAAAAATGTTTCCTGACCCTGATTTAGACCACCCCTGTCCAAAAGAACTATGGCAATGATGGAAATATTACATATCTGTGCCCTCCAACAGGATAGCCACAAATCACATATGGCTATTGACCACATGAAATTTGTCAAGTGTGACCAAGAAATGCAACTTTTCATTTTAACTAATTTAAATAAGCCCATGAGGCTAGCAGCTAGCGTATTAGCAGCTGGTCTAGATATACAAAAGAATAGACATCGTGTAAACACAGTAAACACTTACTTGGAGATCAAACATATCTTTGGCCTTTCTGGCAAAAAATTGAATAAAAAAATAAAATAAATGATCACCAGTTCATTAAAACAACTAACATTATGACAATACAAGACCCAAAGGTAAAAATTAATTCATTTAATTTGGCAGTTACACAGAAACTCATTTAAAATAAGTGGTAAAATAAGTGGTGGTTGGTTCTTCATTCTATGAGCTATAAATGAAAAAAAATTATTTTGGATAAGGCAGATGTTACTGTTCTATTAGCAAGTAAATGAAGGACATTGCTTTTATGAAGATTTTGAAGCTTCTCTGCTTTATTGAAAGACACATCACTTATTTACAAATAAATTCTTGAAATACATAGAATCCTATTAAAGCAAAATGTTCTCTAGCACAGTAGGAAAACATTACAGCACATAAACAAAGTAAAAACAGCGATATAATCCAACAGTATCCTCAAACAGCATTAAAATAGGTATTAAAGTGGCCTGAGAAGTAAAGATTCAAATTGCAAAGTGAAGTTTAAACACCCACATTCACATGTGATTTCAAGTCTTTAAGTTGAGAAGCGCTTATAAGGAAATCTGAAATGTGTGCTATTTAGGATTGAAATTGTTTGCTGCTGTTATTTATAACACAAAGTAAGTTTGAAAATTTAAAAATTAGAGTATATTTCTTTTCTTGCTTATACTGTTTCTTACATGTCTTATGTATGAAATAATATCTCCCTGAGTAAAACTACTTTGGCTACCGCCTTTTATTTCAAATGATTGTATCATTAGGGAAAAATCTGAAATCATGGTGGACAAATAATCCCTTAATGCTTTTTCTGGCTAGCAAGTAATTTGTCAAAGCAATCCAATTTCTAAATAGCGTACAAACTCAATAAGACACTGAGCCAATGCATCTGTTCCTCTCTGTAGAGTATGCACAAATGCCTTTCATTTGGGGGGAAAATCCAAAGACTGAACTCTCTGAAAGGACAATTTAGTTGTAGTCACAAAATATAATTTATAATGTCTCTCTGATAAAACTTTAGAATTTTTTAAGAAGTCAAGTTTTATTGAGATACTATTATTTAATATGCAGCAATATTCACCCTTTTTAAGTATACTGTTTAATGAATTTGACAAATATACAAATTGTGCATTCACCACCCCAATTAACATATGGGACATTTTCATCACCCCAGAAAGTTCCCTTATGCCCCTTTGTAGACGATCCTTTCCTTTACCCACAGCCCACTGGCAACCAGTGATCAATCTGTTCGTCTCTACAGTTTCGACTTTTCTAGAATGTCATATAAATGGAACCATATAGAATGTAATCTGTTGTATCTGTCTTATTTCACTTAGCTACTTAGTGTAATGCTTCTGAAATTCATCCATGTTGTTGCATGTACATGTAGTTCATTGCTTGTTGTTGAGAAGTATTCCATCATATGAATACATCACAATAATTTTATCCATTCTGCTGGTGATAGACGTTCAGCTACAGGAATAAAGCAACTATTAACATTTGCTGTGTGGACATGTTTTCATTTCTCTTGGGTAAATATCTATGAGTGGAATTGTTGGGTCATATGGTAAGTACATGTTTAATTTTATAAAAATCTGCCAAACTATTCTCCAAAATAACTAAATCATTTGCATTTGCATGAGCAATCTTTAGAGCTCCAGTTGTTTTATGTGGGCTCTAACAATATTATCAATCCTTTTAATTTTAGTCATTTGAAAGGTTGTGTAGTGGTATCTCCCTGTCTCCTTGTGCTTTTAATTCATATTTTCCTGATGATTAACGATGAATATTTTTACACGTGTTCATTGCTGTTTGTATATCTTTCTTGGTGAAATATTTGTTAAAATCTTTTGCCTTTCTTTTTACTGAGTTTGTCTATTTATGTACTCTGCATACAACCTCTTTATCAGGTACGAGCTTTGCTAATTTTTTTTCTTTTACCAATCTGTGAACTGTCAATTTTCTTAACAGTGTCTTTTGAAAGGCAGACATTTTAAATTTGATGAAGCCCAATTTGTGAAATCTTCACTTATGGTTGTTTTTGGTGCCTAAGAAATCTTTCCTTAACCAAAGGTCACAAATACTTTTTCCTATGTTTCCTTCTAGTAATTTTTTACATTCAGATCAAAGATCCATTTCAAGTAACTTGTACGCGACATGTGGTAAGGGTTAAGATTTTTTGGTTTTTCATTTTGATATGCAGTTGTTTGCAACACTTGTTGAAAAAAGTATTTAAACCCACTGAATTGCTTTGGCAGCTCTGTCAAAGTCAACTGGTGGAACAGGTGTGGGCTGATTGCTGAGCTCACTAGTCTGTGCCATTCATCTGGATAAACCATCTTTAAACAAATACCACCCTGCTGTCATCACTGTAGTTTTCTAGTAAGTCTTGTAAACTGTTATATTTTATATAAATAAAGTGAATATTTATATCCTTCAGAAACCAAAGTACCTCTAAAACAGTTGTTTACTATAGCATGTAGGTAGAGGCCTGCACTGATTTGAGAAGATACCATTCCTCCAAAGATGAAAGAATTGCTATTCTTGGTAGTTACTTTAGGTGTTCTGTTTCCCTGAGTTCCACAGACAGGGGTTTACTGAGCCCAGGGGATCCACAGATAGAATTCAGGGCATCCGTGATCTTGGATCTTGGAGAAAATGTTCTTTATTTTCACTAACTGCTAGTTGTAATTTCGGGTTTCCTTCTGTTATAAATGTGGATAATAAACCTCAGTAGTATTGGCAGTACTTGTAACTCTTGCCAGTAGAAGGTACAGATATCTCCATGTCACATTATAGTTATGGTCGATATCTTCAAATATTGTTGACATTTATTGTTACTTAAAAATTAGAGTTTTAGGACGTGATCTTTTTATTCGATGAGTTAATAAAGAAACACACATACTACTAAATCATAACTTAAAAAAATTCTTTTAGTAACGATCTCCATATGATTGGTTTCCTTTGTCATATTATGTATTTCACTTTGTATTTAAAAGAAAATGTCTGAGAAGAGGCCCAAAGATGTTTCCAGATGGCCAAAGGGGTCCATGGCACAGAAATGGTTTAGATTTGCCCTCTGTATTCCCACTTCACAGACCTACTACTTGGGCTGTCTTTCATTAAAAGTATCTTTACTACTACAGTTTAGAATATTGCACTACGACCAGCTCTGCCTTATTTCATCTTATACTATATACAATCATAATATATTGTGTATTATTTCATCTTATTAAGAAAGGTTCAATAAACCTTTATTAAACATGTGAGATTAGACAATGCTGCAGGTCAGAATCTGGAGATTCAAAGGTGTATCACATGGTTCCTGCCTTTGAGGAACTTAGGTTCCACTAGGCAGAAAAGGAAGTAGGCATGCAATTTACAGTCTATGTGCCCTAATAAGCATACATGAGAGTGACCTAGATGATGTTCTTACCCTTCACGTGGGTGGTGGTGGAGGTGTGGGCAGAATATCAGCAAACGCTTCCCACAGGAATTGATACATATGAGGACACCTGGAGAATAAGAAAGCAGTTAACTAGAATGGGAAGAGACTATGTCACACAGAGGAAACATGAACAAGCATCCAAGTCATCTCTGCCTGGAGCACTGGAGCAGAAGAATGGCCAAGGGAGGAATCATGCATTGCCTATCCCTGACTCCCCTAGGAAGTGGCAAGGAAGACAATCATTCTCACATCGCAGAAACCGAAACAGCTTCCCATTCTTGATTAGAGTATTCAGGTTGCATTTATCAGTCTATTCGGACAGGCAAAAGTTCTTTCCCCCAGGTCCTTCTTTCCCCAGAAGCTGTTAAGTGCTGAGCCCTTGGCTGGTGGAGCCCTTCTTGCAAGGGCCCCTCCCTATTTCCAGTAGCCTTCTTTAGGGTGCCCTCCCCAGGCTCTCTTAGTGTGTCTCTTAGGCTGTAGCCAGTTTCCTTCACTCCTAGACTGGTGGATGGTGCATGATCATGCACTTAGCATGGAGAAAGGGTAGGGACACCCAAATACAGACTCATAGCCCCGATTTCTTTAGCACTTCAGCCCTGGGGGACCCAGTCTAGAGCAGTGAGGTCCTCTCCCATCCTGGATTGAATGAGTCATTTATTACATCCTAAACAGAGATTGTTACTAAAAAACATTCCTATTTAAACTGTCCTCAAGCCTGGCAGCAGCAGGGGCCGCTCAGCTAATTAGGGACTAATTGACTCTTTAGCAATGTTATCAGCTGTGACAGAGTCTTTCCTGCCTGTGTCTGCCAGGGTACTGGGACCATTCTTTGTGATGGGTTCCACTTTCACTTTATCAGAATCTAAATGGAGCAAATTCCAGCCTCATATCCCCGATATTCTCACGAAGATAGGAGTGTAGATGTAAATTCTTTATATTCTTGAGGGCTTCTGTTTAGTCTGGGAAATTGTTTCATCTTGCTCAGTTATCCTTATGGGAAACAGACAGCCTACCTTTTAGAGGTTTCTGCTTCCAATTACTGAGGTGACATTACACTTTCTGAGGAAGAGGACGGTGCCCTTTCTTGCTCTTGTGTAGGAGAGGATTTTTTTTTTTCGTTTTTGGTAGGCATTTTTAATTAATTATCACCATAAAATTTCCTGACTTCACTTACCTGGCATTATTCTTTTCTCTCAAAGGAAAGGCTAGTTTTTTCCCCATGGAGGATCAGTGTATTCATTTCCTTCCTTTTCTCCACAGCATGTTCTGAACGTGTTCACTGCTAGGCATAGGACAAACAGTAAAAGTGATATGTTTTCTGCCCCACCAGGATGGATGGAGGAACGCAAACATTTTAAAAGTAAGTGCGATAAAGTCATATTCATCTGTACAAAGTTGGGACATCATAGAAAAGACAGTGATTTATATGTGGAGGCAAGATCATAAATATTTATATGTGGAGGCAAGATCATAAATATTGAAAGACAATGTAGGAAAGTGTCGACTAGAAGAGAAAGGGATATTAGCCTTCAGCAAGAGGGAATGCTGAGGGCAACGTCCAGATGGAGGTAACATTTGGGATATTGTGGGAGTCACAGAAAGTCTGGATAGTTTGGAACTATGGTTAGATGGAGTGCAGCAAAAGATTATGTTGATGAAGTAACCAGGAAAAGCACCATGGAGGATCTGGATGCCATGCTAAAGAGTTTGGATTTTCCTGTAAGAAAATGGGAAGGCCATAGAAGAGTTATAGGCAGGGGTAGGAGATCAATGCCAAGGAAACCAGGAGGGTACTTATGAGGCCCTGAAGTTAGACAGTAGAATGACAATGTCATAGAATGACAATGATTTAATGTTTCGAAGGGATTGGAAGGAGAGGAGTCTAGGGTGATTTTGGTTTTCAGTGGCAAGTGTCCTTCACTGAAAAGGCATATCAGAGGAAAAGTGCTTTTGACAAGAAAGTTTAATTTTAGACATGTTGATTTTGAGGTGCTAGGGGAATACCCATGGAGAATGGCAATGTCCATCAGGCAGTTGGGTGAACATGGCCAAAAGCTCAGAAGAGAGACTCAGGAGGGAGAACCAGCCTAGAAATTAAATCTAAGTGAGCATCATCAGATACAGGCAGTTTTGGAAGCCATGACCATGTTTTGGCTTCACATGGTCAAACATTGCCTCCAGAATTTTCCTATACATCATGACCTTTTAGCGCTCATGCCAAAGTGTTTTCTATTTCAAATTCCTAAGGAAGAGAGAATCTGATAGGTCTGACTCTTCTTTTTGAGCCAGGTCACATCAGAGATCTAGGCCACCTTGACCAGGTGTCTACTCTTACTCCTATCACCTGTGGTCTTAGGTATAAAATATGGCTGCCCAAGTTCATCCTTTGGCAGGAGATATGGGCAAGAAGAAAAAAATGTGGTCAAGTTGAATGACATCTACAGTTTAAGAAAGTTTAAAGATGGGAATCCTCAACAACGGCAGATGCCATAGCATTGTCAAGAAAGAGTCCTTTGGGTCTGATGATATGGATGCCAGTGAGGGCACTGGCCAGTTGCTGGGATGGCAGAGAGGCATCTGGTTGCTGTGAGTTGGCAATGAACAAAGGCAGGAAGTGGAGACATAGAGTTGTGTCTTCCCTCAACCATGATCTTAACCTCCAACTTTATAATATAAAGGCAAGGAAGGGGGGTGATATTGATACAGGTCAGAGTCTAGTGGTAGTTGTCCTTTTTTTCCCCTTCTCAAACATGTATTTTATTTTTTAGGTATCTGCCCTTGTTCTGAAGTAGAACTGTGGGTCAGGACTTATGAGCACAGATAACAGAATTACCCTTAGAAAAAGAAAGTATCTCTTTAAATGAGACTGTGGGAAGGAGGGCAGGAGAAGTGATGTGGGTGATCTGTAGGAAAGGTAAGAGGTTGGCAAAGGGCACGCAAAGTCTCTCTCCCTTCACTCCAAACCTTATCTAATACAGGCCTTTATACACCTTCTTAACCAAATGAACAAACTCCTGTAGTGGCTGAAAGTCTGTAGTCATGAGGTTTTTCCCTGTTCCTGGAGGAAAAGGGGAGCAGGATATAATGAAATAGTACTGATCTTGGAAGTCAGAAAACCTGGGTAACCTTGGGAAAATCATGTACATGTCTTTGAAATCCACTGTAGGGTGGGAATATTTTACTTACAATGGCAGAGGTATACCAATATACTATGGAAACTTAGAAGGAAAAATTAAGCCTGCTAAGGTCACTCGGGGAAGAGTTCCAGAGAGAGTGGCATTTGAGATGGGTCATGAAATGTGAGCAGAGCTTACCAGGCCAAAAGGTAAGGGAAAGGGGTTTGACTCAGGATAAGTGTACAACATCGTACACAGAATGTGACCATCAGAGGCCTGGAATAATAATTATCATACACAGAAAGCAACCAACAGAGGCCTCTTATGGCCTCTGTTTGAATCGCCAAAAACTTGGAACTACACGTCTTCGCCTTGTCCCCTGAACAAAACACACGCACCCCCCATCAGCTAGCCCCAACACGCTCTTATGTCTAATACTGCTGTGTTCTTCTTCCTTCTTACTCATTCTCCCACTGCTGCTGTCCTTTTCCACTGAGGCCTTCTGGAAATCCTTTAGAGAAAACCAACTACCCCGTGCTATCACCTTTTTTACCATACACCACCTTCCCCAAAGCTTAACATTTGTTTATTGTCAATTGATGCTATTTTCCTAAATTCTCTGAATAATGTTTTTTTTCAAGTACTCTCTAGATATTTTTCCTCAGTAACTACCTGAATACTCCTAACGTAGACAACCATTTATGGATCTTGAGCTCTAACTTTCCTATGGGCTCTATGTTGCATATTGGATATCCTTATCATTTGGATGTTGCACAGACACAGCATATCCAAAATTGAACAATAATCCTCCTAATTTTCAAGCAGCCCTACACTTTCTTTCTCGGTAAATGGCCATACTACTCAGCTAGCCACCCGAACTAGAAACTTGGGGGGAGGTGAAGGGTGGGGATCCTAGACTTCATTCTCTCCCTCGCATGTAATACACAATCAGTAACCAAGTCATGATAATTTTACCCCTTGAATTGATTATTATTATTATTTTCTTTTCCATTTCTACTTCCTCTACCTTAATCCAGGCATTATCACTTTTCATTTAGGTTTTTGAAATGGGCTCCTAACTGCTGTCCTGGCCTCCGGCTAGATTCTACTCCAATCCATCCTCTAGCCTATAGTCACAGTGATTTTTCTAAAATAGAAATATAATCACATCACTCTCTTCTTAAACTCCCTCAATGAATCCTTATGCCATGAGAGGAAATGTACCCCTTTAGCATGGCATTCAAGGTCTTCCAGATCTAGGATCTTGTCAAACCGCTTTGCAATCTTATCTCCATACTCAACATTCATATCAAATCTACCTTCAGGCCCCTATAGAGGCATGCTGTCTCATGTTTTTGAAATAATTGTTGCTCATCCTTATTGAGAGTTTACTATGTATAAACATCTCTGTTAATTGATCTATTGCTTCTCACAAACCCAAGTGGTCTGTTACTATTCCCACACCCCCTAGTAGACAGATGGAAAAAATGAGGCACAAATCAGTTAAGTAACCTAACCAAGTCACACAGCTAGTGAGGGACACAACTAGAAATTGAACTCTTATCAGTCTTTCTCTAAAATCCATTCTTTTAACCACTATACATAGCACTACCACACTGTCCCTTCTTCTGGAAGACCTCTCTTTTTTCACTTTGCTTACCTCATACTTACTCTTCATCCACTTAATCTGGCTTCTCCTTCCATCAAAATTCTGAAAAATCTCTCACAAAAAATATCAGTGAACTCCAAAGGAAAATTTTGCATTCTCTTCTCACTTGATCTCTTAAATGCTTTCAACCACTGGTCACTCCATAGGCCCTGAAATATCTTCTGTAGTTCATGTGATGATATATTCTTGGTCTTTCTAATTTATCCTGAATGTGCTTTCTCAGCCTCCTTTGTTGTTCATCCTCCTCTACAGAATCTTCATACTGGAGTCATTAAAGATTCAGTCCTAGTTTCCCCATTCTTCTCTCCCCATGCTTTTTGCAGAGTATCTCATCCATATCCTAGCTTCAATTTCCATCTATAGTCCATCTACAACTTCTAAACTTGTATTCATGCTTCCCTTTGTTCCATATAGACCCCCTACACACCAGTGCTTCTTTAACATTGCTTGAATTTCTCAAAAGCACCCTACACTCAACATATTCAAAATGGAATTGTCAGTTTTCTCCCAAATATTGCTCTTAGGTGTATCTTAGCACCTTTCATCTAGTCAAATGAGCTAGACAACTGTTATAGCCCATAGACCAAAGAGGACTAGGAAAGAACCCTGAAGTCCAAGTCAGATTTATTACACTTACTGCAGCTGAGGGAATGCACTCCAGAGGAACTGTAGGTTGTCTCAATAAAGTAGAGTTTTAGGAGATTCTTACAGGATTTAGGACTGTATTACATGGTTATAGAGAGGATTTAATACCATGGGATCCAGTTTTGAATTGGAGGTTGTCAAAAAGTTAGGGAAATTCAATGACTGGTTTTGCTTTATTTTTATTTTTGTTAAAGATCGTTTATCTTATTTGAGAGAGAGAGATAGCATGTGTGTGCGTGTGCAAGAGCAGGGGGAGAGGGAGAGGGAGAAAGAGAATGTCAAGCAGACTTCACATTGAGCCCAGAGCCTGCCATGCGGCTCTATCTCAGGGCTCTGAGATCACAACCGGAGCCAAAATCAAGAGTCGGACGCTTAACTGACTGCACCACCCGGGTGCCCCTTTGCTTTTTTAAAAGAATAGGATGATTAAAGTGGGCTGAGGTGGTCACTGCTAAAGAAGTAGGAGTTAGTTACATGTTAGAAGAGAAGATGTTGAGAATGACCTTGTCTCTAGTTCTAACCATGCCATTGAGTGAATATTATCCATAATTGTTGTTTATTTTATATTTTAGTATCTCCAAGTTTTAGCTAGGTAATTTAGGGAAAAATGACTTGAAGTCTCAGCTTTAATTTTCCAGTATAAAAAAATAAAAGAATTATCTATTATTTCAGACAGAAAATTCAAAATTACATATGGCTTTAGTTGCACACATATTTTCCTTCACTTTAGTACTGAAACATTTTTTAGGTTTCTAAGAAAAACCCCCAAATATTATTCTAGCCATTTGCAAAAAGAGTTCCATCTGACTGGCAGACTATGATACCTACCCATTTAGAGGCAGGAAGAATCATCAATTGCTTGAGGTCTACAGGGTTACGCATCCACCAATATCTTGCTTTTCTCAAGAGGAAACTGAAAAAATGGAAGAAGACCAACACAGAAGACCCTCAAATGATCAAGTGGTAAGATAGTCGCTGTAGTGGTTAGGTGGTTAGACTCTTGAGCCAGAATGACCGGATTTGAATCGTGACTTCACTGTTCCATAGCTTTCTTCCTGTGTCCTCCTACTTGAAGCAAGTTGCTTGACCTCTCTGTATCTGAATTTCCTCTGAAGTAAAGGAGCAGAAATAATATAGTCCCTTCCTCTTAGGATTATTGTGAGGATTGAATAAGTTAATAAAGTGCTTAGAACAGCACCTAGCACAGCATAGGCACTCAATAAATATTTACTTGGCATTATTATTCTAACCTATCATGTCATTTGGAGTTTAAAAAACCTTTTAAAAATTGAGTAGTTGCCAAGGACACTCTGTATGAATGGTATGTATGTGTGTAAGGGAAATATAAAGTTGGAGTCACCTCTAAAATTTTTTAAACAGATCTGGCCACTCAAGAAGACTCCTTCAGAGAGAGCTGCTCAGATGCCAGCACATTTGAGAATAGTGAATCTGGAATTATATTAACATATTGGAACCTTCCATGGAGACTGGGATGGTGAAAGAGCAATTTGAATAGTAGACTTTCAAAACTGTCAAGGAAATTGATGATGTATTCCTGCTTGCCAGGAAGGGGCTTATGCAACACCTTTGGACTGAATACGAGGCCAATAAAAATGGAACTTCTGGGGAGATTCAATGAAATCTATAACTGAAGTGGCCCCATTCTTCTCTTCCTGTCAAGCTGGCCATTTTGATGTCTATTAACTAATACATGTAAGTGGGGTAAATATTTTTTTGATTATGACATCTGTTTAAATTGGCCTTCTGTGTCTGTTCATACTTTCAGTTAAACTATGCTGTTAGCATTTACTAGATTGGAGGTGATTTCTTTGGTCCAGAGAAGAAGTTTGCAACAAAGATTAAATTATAGATTATTTTTTATAATCATATGGAGCACATAAGAAAGTTCTTTTGTATTTATTTTTTTATTTCATGACTGGCCATTTGTGCTTTTTTGGAGGGTATGTTTGAATTAAATTTATTGGCACATTTATGTAGAAGACTTGTTATCTTAATTGATTTCTGTCATTCATAGATTGCTTGCCTATGTTTCCTTGTATTTTATGTACAAATTATCTAGGCTGGAGACTATTCAATAGGCTAGAAACAACCTAAAGGTCTAACAATAAAATAATGGGTAAATAGAATATATCTCAATAGGATGAACTTTTATGAAGTCATTAAAAATGATCACTATGAAGATAGTGTAGAATCATGGGAAAATGTTTCCTATATAATATTAGGTAAAAGAGGCAAAATACAAAAGGATATGTTGACCGTTAAGGCAAATACAAACAATGTATGCATTTAGACCAACTGAAAATAACTACTTGATAGTGGGAATATGAGTAATTTAAATGTATTTTCTTCACTTCTTTGTAACAAAAAAAGAAAAAGTAAAGAGCTTTAAATGGCATGACCAAATTATTTACTCATGAGCCAAATTCCTCACTCATTTTTCATGGATTTGTAAAAGTGACAGCTTGTGTGTTAAGGCAACTTGAACTTCAGCCCAAGAACCTGACTTGTTTGCCTCAATAGATTCACTGCATCTTGACTTCCTTAATAAATTCTGTGCAAACTCCAATGCCAATGGTTTGCTATCTTTATTAATATGAAAAGATCTCACAGGTGAAAAGATACTATAATCAGAGAGAAACAGGAGAAGCACAGCATATGGTGTGGAATGTCCACCAAAAGATATGAAGGCCTTTTGAAGAGTTGTTCATAGTTGCTATATATATTTTTAGAAGTTAGAGTTTTGAGAGATATATAGATAATACAGAATCTTTCACATTCTTAGAATTTACTTCCACATTTAATCTTTTACATTGTAATTAAAAGACATTGCCATAGTCAGTTGTGAGAAATGGTTGCAAAAAACCCACAACTCAAACCCAAAATTTATTAACGAGTCCTTTTGGAGTAATGCCTGTTAAAGAATGTCAGCTGAAGGCAGAGGGGGTTTGTGAAAATCTGGTTTCCTTTGTGTTTATTCTTTGGCAGTGACTGAAGAAAGGGGGATCTAACCTTCTTAGATACAGACCTCTTGAGCATGAGCCAAGATGTAGGTCCATTTAGCGCAAAGTTGTGAGTACCCTTAGGATTTGCATGCCCCTCAACCCTGGAATGGAATGCAGTAGACACTACAGAGCCTGGCAGGGTATTCTGTGTTCTTGGGCATAAAACTATCTCAGAGGAACCATATTAAGACTGACTTATCAAATGTTAAACACTTGGGGATCCCCTTAAAATATCCATTCTAATTGAGTAAATTTGGGGTAGGGACTGAGGTCCTGCATTTTAGCAAGCTCCCAGGTGATGCTGATGCTGTTGGTTCATGGATTGCATTTTTGAGTAGTAAGTTCTAAGCTCAGTTTACTTGAGAAAAATAAGTGATGCAGGAAATTTCCTGCTTAATCTTGGCTTCCCATATATTATCTATAACTGGAAACTAATCTTTGGACAGGGAAGTACATCATGGAGTGGACTCCAATTTTTATTTATCACTCTAGTGTATAGAAAGATCAGTATTGGTAACTAAGAAATAGACCCTGTAACTCTTATACTGAAATCTTTATGCATTGCTCTGTGCTCACCAGCTTTTGAGAATGTTATTGCTTTACATTATGATGTGTGGGCATCTGCTTGGATGGCTACTTTCAAAATTTTGCTTTGGAATTTTCAAGTTTCATTTATAAACAGATCTCTTTATAAAATCCCTTCTCTGATTCTTTTCATGACCCTTTTATATATGATATGTAAAATGCCAAAGTATTTGCTATTTAATAATCAGCAATTGTCTTTAGGTTTATTTTTAGTAATTAAGATTTAATTAAAATTAAAATTAATGTCTTGGGCAGGAAACTTTCTGGTTTTCATTGATCTTCCTAACTTACTTTTTAAAAAGATTTATTTATTTATTTGTCAGAGAGAGAGAGAAAAGCAGGCAGAGAGAGAATCAGGCTCCCTGCTGAGCAAGGAGCCTGATGTGGGACTCGATCCTAGGACCCTGGGATCATGACCTGAGCTGAAGGCATACACTTAACCAACTGAGCCACCCAGGTGTCCCAGACCTTCCTAACTTACAATTAACCACTATTATTAGTGTTCAATGCTTTCAAAAGCGGTCTCATGATGGAACTTTTAAGTTACAATGTTCTGATATCATATACTTATGAGACAGTAAAAACTAAGTATGAAATACAGTACCCAAAGTGGTAAAAACAAATACATTATTTGGAATGTCAATGGGATTCTTATTATTGAATCATTTTTTTTAAACCTGCGAAGAGTGAGCTGAAATAGCTCTTAAATGTATTTCCTATGAGAACACATTTCTATAGAAAACACATCTACATGTTTTTTTTTTAATTGCTTTATTTGTATAGTTTTCAATATAGTACTAGACCTTAATTCTTTGGTCCACTAAAATTTGGAGACCACAAAGGTAGACAAAAGGAAAGAACAATAGGGTGGCCTTTAAGCAGATACTGGGCATTCAAATCACTGGGCTTTCCGGGTAAGAATTAAATTCCTAGAGTCAATGAGGAATGGGTGAACCATTCTGAGTATTACCGCTTGTTTCTTGGGTGTATACTACTGTTATGATTATTAAGGATCTATATCCCTAATGCATGTTTCTAAATTACATTGTTGTTCTAAAGACTGAAGTAGGTGTGAAAGCATCCAGCAGTCAGTTCACAGATGTTCAATGAATTCTGTTGGATTTTCTAACGTCTTACTTGATGAGAAACACACATACTCTGTTCTTCGAAAAGTTATAGATATGTGGTCTTCTGTTTCCTATCTTTCAAAGATGGCACTTCTCATCTGGCCAACAAACAGCTATGCCATCCTCCTTATGCATTTGCCTCTTGTAGAGAGTTTGGAATCTAAAAATCAGGACATAAATGTGTATATGGTGTAAATCCACGAGGCTACTATGACCTATGGCCTTCAGAGGCTCTGTAACATTGTTTTATTTACTTAACAAAATTCCATGAGATTTAGTTTTAATTTTCATAATACAAGAATGGTAAGGAGATCTTGGTTGAATTTACTATGGTTTCATTAATCTTAAAGGTAGGAATTATGCTATTAACAGCAGTAATTTTAATAAAATCCTTTCTTCTCCAAGCATCTGCAACCAATTTACTAGAATGTAAACACATTACCAATAACCTCATTAACAAAAGTTGATATTAAAACTGTGCTAAAGATTGAAGCATATTTTGAAAGAATTTCAAATTTGTTTATTTTCAAGATAAACAACAGTATTTGTTATAAATGAGAGAAAAGTTAACCAAGAAAATAATTTACCTTGCAGTAGCTTTCAGTATCTACACTCTAAATGCTGACCCTCAAAACATCTAAATATCATTCTTCAGTACAGAATAACCTGTACTTTAGGTATGGCTTCTTGAACCTAGCATAAACTGGTAATGTGAATACAGTTTTGGACCCTTTAAAGGGACTGTTTGTATACATAGAAAGATATTCCGTATGCTATATGTTAAAAGTAAACCTCTTTGCCTTCAATTTTATTTTTATTTCTGTCCTTTTAAGTTAGCTTAAGTAGAAATGGAGCACTTAGTTTTTTCATGATTTAAAGTCTCTTCTTATGCCTTTATTTGTAGAGGTTTACCTGCAGCTATACTGCCTATTAAAATTAGAAATATTCTTCTGAAGTCACCAGAACACCAGAGATGTCTGTTGTTATAATCAAATGGTATCTGGAATTGTTTTATCTTTCCCTTGAAACACATTATTTGAGTATATTTTGCTTGATGGAAAACCATCGTTGAGCCTTTTTCTTAAAGAGTCATAGCAGTATTAAAAGGCTGGATTCTTTCCTGAGAGGGGAGATAACTCAGAATATATGTGCACTCAGTTCAACATGATTAGCTGATGCACACCGAATCCCATGTTGACCAAATGGTGAATTTTAGGTTGGAATTTGTATGCTTTCCCTTTTTTCTCAAATTCAACATGTTCAATCATAACTGAGTACAAGTTAAAGGCTTTTCCTCCCATGAGATTTAAGTACATGCTACTTTGTTCTGTGCTGAAATGTGTTAACTCTCTTATTCTGGATTGTGCATTGGAAAACTCTAATAAAAACAATATAATTTTTTTTAAAGGTCTTCCATTGACAGAACATCTGCAAACTTAATGAGGCAATCCATTGAGATAAATACATCAACTAATAAATCCCCATACATGCAGCCAGTAGCATCACTGGCCAAGTACAGACCATCTGAGGAGGTTTGGAGACTTTCAGTTCCTTTGGTCACAGGTTAGCAGAGCACATATTTC